>NC_139967.1:5442244-5544744 GCF_963993115.1 Abramis brama | reverse complement strand
GAAGGATTTTTGTTGTTAGTTCATGTTAACTAATGTTAATGTTAACAAATGAACCTTATTATCAAGTGTTTTTAGATATTGTATTAAGTTTCATGGGAAAAAAATTCATTATGCGAGATCCTTCCTAAATTGCTTTCCATGGCTCTGTGTATTTGAGATCGTTATTCACTACATTCACAGTGCATTATTTTAATTTTGCACTGTGCTCCGGTGACATGCTTTGTTTGTATGTTTTTAGATTAGTCTCGGTTCAGATTGGTTTCTTTTCAGAAGGCAGTATTTTAATTGCGCCACAAACACCTGCAAATCATAACAGATATATCAGAGCCAAGATCACATGCAACGTGCATCAAAGAGTGTATTAGTCAGACTCAAATTACTTTTTTTCTAATGACTACAAACCTTTTAAATGAAATTTCTTGATGTGTGTTTATTTTGAGGGAAAGCAATATCTTGTTAATGATCTAAAAGGAGAAAGTGATGCGTTTGGAATAAATAATGCGTTTCTGTGAAACCACTGCAGGCTCCATGAATGTGTCAGGAAGAGTTGATGATGGGATCATGGGATACACTGAAAAACATCTGGTGTAGAAACAATTTTGGTAACACTTTACTTAAAATCTTTACGTATGAGGCATTATAAAGGTATTCATAAAATACATTATAATGCATTGCATATTTTCATAAATAATTGTAGCCAAAGTTACAATGCATTATAATTTTTGCAGATTCCTTGTTACATCTGAGATGGGTTGTTTGTCATGTTTTAATGCATTATACTTTCTAAATGTGAATACATAAGTATTATAATGTAATATAACTGTTTTTCATGAGACCACACAATGCATTATATAAGATGCAGCCACAATTTTTCATGCAGAAATGCTAGTAGGTCTAAATGTCTCTATTAATTACAAAGAAACAGCAAGTAAAATGACGTTGAACTATACATGAAATTTTAGAAAAACTATAATAATAAACCTGTAAAAACATGGGAATACGTTACAATACGGTTTATTTATTTATAATGAGACTATTGTAAAGTGTTACCAAAAACATAGTATTTTCTTGTAAAATGTAATCCAGTAATCTTTGTTTTATTTACAACTTTGAAAAATCACGTTTACAGTGTAGAAACAATAAATGCAATATTCCTAATATTTGTGTTGGTAGGTGAGTTTCTTTCTTCTGTTGAACACAAAATAAGATATTTTGAAGAATGTCAGTAACCAAACAGTAGATGGACCCCATTGACTATTCATAGGATATTTCACTAGCCATCTTTGTGGTTTGATTGTGGTGTTGTCTTCCTGTCACGGGTTGCAGACACTCACACACGCTTACCCTAACCTTACCCATCACAACTAAGTGCCTAACCCGACCCCTGACCCTTAACCTCATTATAACCTCATCCCTAAAACCAAGTCTTGACCCTCAAACAGGCCTTTAAAGGGCTCTCAGAAAGTGAGGACTGGCCAAAATGTCCTCACTTTACTCTCTTTGTCCTCACTCCAATGGTCTAAAACTCAAACTGGTCCTCACAAAGATAGTTGTACAAGTACACACACACAACTGTGCATCAGCGCTGTAGACATCAAACTTTTTACTCTGAGCGAGACATTTAGCAATGACCTTATCCACACGCATCATCTGTAATGCATCTAAAATGCAACCTTTCTCATCAACACCACTGAATGAGTTACATTAACTAATTATTAGCTGTTTCTGCAAGATCTGTTTTTGGTCTAATGTTGATTCATGTTGTTTAGTTTAATGTTGATATGAACTGATGAATGATAAAGTATGTTATATTTGTGATGTGATCTGTCGTTCCTCTCAGAGAGGTTGAGTCCACCGCTGGACATCCAGCTGGAGACGGTGAACTGCACTGCATTCAGTGTGCGGTGGAAGATGCCCCGCAGACACGTCAGCACTATCACTGGATACAAGGTACAAACCCGTCCATCGTAAACTGGAAAACTGCGGATTCAAGAACATATCGCTTGTTCATCATATGTCAGTGTTAAAGGGTTAGTTCACCCAAAAATGGAAATTCGGTCATCATTTACTCACCCTCATGTCGTTCCAAACCCGTAAGACTTTCGTTCATCTTCGGAAATCAAATGAAGATCTTTTTGATGAAATCTGAGAGCTTTCTGTCCCTCCATTGACAGCTACACAACTGACACTTTCATGCTTCAAAAAGTTCATAAAGAGATTGTGAAACTAATCCATATGAACTGAGCGGTTTAGTCCACACTTTCTGGAGACTCGATCGCTTTATATATGATGAACAGATTGAATTTAGGCTTTTATTCGCATATTTCATTCATTCACACATGAAGAGCTTTGGGACATACTCGTCATAATTTGTGTTTTAGTTATGTGCATTTAATCTTGTCACAGTTAAAATCCTCCACATTCAATTTAATTGAATATTCTACCATATCGGAGAGAAATGTTGTAGCATGTTGATCTTGGTTTGCATGATGCATTTTAAATGTAATGACCAAACGTATCTTTATAAAAGTTCACAATATTTTTTCAGATGAAATATAATGTTGATAACATTGCATAAATATATTTTCGTCAGTTTAGATACTGATTATTAATCAGTCAAACCTCTCAACCTTTAGTTCTAATCGAAACCTCGTCCAACACGCAATGGGTTGTGGGCAATATTAGAGTGTGAACGGATCTGCACTCCGGATTCTAAACCAAGATCATCCGGGTATCTTTGGGATACTCATTTCGGATAGTATGCGAATTGGGACACAGCAGTTTTTATGGTTTTCATTTTTAGTTTTAATTAAATATAATACTTCCAGCTGGTATTTGAATGGTTCTTGAGTAAACAACTTTGTGAAGGCGGGACCAAAGCCATCATATTGAGTGTTATGATTTCTCTGTATGAGTCTCTGTTAACTTATGTTAATGTTGTTACGGTTGCTTATGGGATAAAGACTAGCTAAAACACTCGGTATTACAAGCCCTATAGTGAAGACTTCATATATATATTATGAATATTATATATATTCAATATATTCTTCATATTTCTACACTGGTGCTGTATAGATGCCACTACAGGAATGATTTGAGAGCGATGGGTTCCAGATTAAAATATTCATGTAAATATTACATTATTCTGTTGCCCAGGTGTTTTACACGGAGATGAGGAATAATCGTCCGACCAGCAATGCTGTTATCCTGGAAGTCCCGCTGAGTTTAGAAATGCTCACAACTGTATGTACAACCTCTTGATTATTTGGTATAATACTACTACTAATAAAAATAACAATAAATTATTATATTATAATTATATTTTATTTATGGTTACGATACATTTATGTATATATTTACCTATGTGTATATTTGTATATAGGTATTTGATGCATTATAAACAACATTTGTATATTTTTATATACTCTGTAAGTTTGTAGAGATCAATGAATATCAAAAAACGCGACCATATACAGTCATTGTTCTCTAAAAACGTTTGTGATGCAGCAGAAGTACCTTAAAATGTATACTGATTTATATTTATTATTATTAATATAAATATAATAATTATTCAAATTAATATCAGAAAATATTATATATACACATATATAACTATAAATCCAAGATGGATGGAAATACATTTATTTCTTCATTTATTTAGTTATCTGTGTATATAATGTATTCTGATATTCATTGTTTATATACTATATACAGTGAGGAAAATAAGTATTTGAACACCCTGCTATTTTGCAAGTTCTCCCACTTGGAAATCATGGAGGGGTCTGAAATTGTCATCGTAGGTGCATGTCCACTGTGAGAGACATAATCTAAAAAAAAAAATCCAGAAATCACAATATATGATTTTTTAACTATTTATTTGTATGATACAGCTGCAAATAAGTATTTGAACACCTGTCTATCAGCTAGAATTCTGACCCTCAAAGACCTGTTAGTCTGCCTTTAAAATGTCCACCTCCACTCCATTTATTATCCTAAATTAGATGCACCTGTTTGAGGTCGTTAGCTGCATAAAGACACCTGTCCACCCCATACAATCAGTAAGAATCCAACTACTAACATGGCCAAGACCAAAGAGCTGTCCAAAGACGCTAGAGACAAAATTGTACACCTCCACAAGGCTGGAAAGGGCTACGGGGAAATTGCCAAGCAGCTTGGTGAAAAAAGGTCCACTGTTGGAGCAATCATTAGAAAATGGAAGAAGCTAAACATGACTGTCAATCTCCCTCGGACTGGGGCTCCATGCAAGATCTCACCTCGTGGGGTCTCAATGATCCTAAGAAAGGTGAGAAATCAGCCCAGAACTACACGGGAGGAGCTGGTCAATGACCTGAAAAGAGCTGGGACCACCATTTCCAAGGTTACTGTTGGTAATACACTAAGACGTCATGGTTTGAAATCATGCATGGCACGGAAGGTTCCCCTGCTTAAACCAGCACATGTCAAGGCCCGTCTTAAGTTTGCCAATGACCATTTGGATGATCCAGAGGAGTCATGGGAGAAAGTCATGTGGTCAGATGAGACCAAAATAGAACTTTTTGGTCATAATTCCACTAAACGTGTTTGGAGGAAGAAGAATGATGAGTACCATCCCAAGAACACCATCCCTACTGTGAAGCATGGGGGTGGTAGCATCATGCTTTGGGGGTGTTTTTCTGCACATGGGACAGGGCGACTGCACTGTATTAAGGAGAGGATGACCGGGGCCATGTATTGCGAGATTTTGGGGAACAACCTCCTTCCCTCAGTTAGAGCATTGAAGATGGGTCGAGGCTGGGTCTTCCAACATGACAATGACCCGAAGCACACAGCCAGGATAACCAAGGAGTGGCTCTGTAAGAAGCATATCAAGGTTCTGCCGTGGCCTAGCCAGTCTCCAGACCTAAACCCAATAGAGAATCTTTGGAGGGAGCTCAAACTCCGTGTTTCTCAGCGACAGCCCAGAAACCTGACTGATCTAGAGAAGATCTGTGTGGAGGAGTGGGCCAAAATCCCTCCTGCAGTGTGTGCAAACCTGGTGAAAAACTACAGGAAACGTTTGACCTCTGTAATTGCAAACAAAGGCTACTGTACCAAATATTAACATTGATTTTCTCAGGTGTTCAAATACTTATTTGCAGCTGTATCATACAAATAAATAGTTAAAAAATCATACATTGTGATTTCTGGATTTTTTTTTTTTAGATTATGTCTCTCACAGTGGACATGCACCTACGATGACAATTTCAGACCCCTCCATGATTTCCAAGTGGGAGAACTTGCAAAATAGCAGGGTGTTCAAATACTTATTTTCCTCACTGTGTATATATATATTTATATATAATATTTATTATAATTAAGATATATAAATTGCATTTTATTTATGATAAGGTTTTTAACATTTATGATAATAATAATAAATATATTTTTTTTATAATAAATTCTGAATGATCAGATAGTAATTGTGAGGCTTCAGTATACCACAGTTGAAGTGAACAATTTGACTTGATGAATTTTGTCTTACAGGGTCAGTTTGATGGTCAAGCGAGCTTTGTGAGTAGATGTTCAGTATCTGATTCTCTGTTAATGCCATATGGTGCTGTTGTGCATGGCAAGCTGTTCCCGTGTGTGTGTGTTCTGTTAGGATGTGGTGATCGGGAAGCTGAAGGTGGCCACGCAGTACCGTGTCAGTGTGGGTGCGTACGGCTGGGCAGGGGAGGGCAGACCCAGCATGCCCCGGGACATCAGCACTGGCTCTCACGGTGAGCAGACTAATCACTAAACATGCATTTTGATCAGCGTGAATTTAACTAACAGAATGAATCAACTTTCATTATATTTTTCTCTTAAATTGTAGAAAAGTGCATGCCTCCTACACCTCCTACCCAGCCTAAAGTGGTCGCCGTGTCGGACACAGAACTGGCCCTGTCATGGCAACATGGAGAAAGTGAAGGAAGTGCACCTGTGCTATACTTCCTGGTGGCTTATATCAGGTAATTGATGGATGGATGGATGGATGGATGGATGGATGGATGGATGGATTGATGGATAGACGGACGATAAGATGGATGGATGGATGGACGGACGAACAGATGGCCGGTGCAGATAGATAGATAGATAGATAGATAGATAGATAGATAGATAGATAGATAGATAGATAGATAGATAGATAGATAGATAGATAGATAGACGTAGAGATGGATGGATGGATGGATGGATTGATGGATAGACGGACGATAAGATGGATGGATGGATGGATGGACAGATGGCCGGTGCAGATAGATAGATAGATAGATAGATAGATAGATAGACATAGAGATGGATGGATGGATGGATGGATGGACGGACAGGCGGCCGGTGCAGATAGATAGATGGATGGATGGATGGATAGGTAGATAGATAGACAGACAGACAGACAGACAGACAGATAGATAGATAGATAGATAGATAGATAGATAGATAGATAGATAGATAGATAGATAGATAGATAGATAGATAGATAGATAGATAGACAGACAGACAGCCATAGAGATGGATGGATGGATGGATGGATGGATGGACGGACAGACGGCCGGTGCGGATAGATAGATAGATAGATAGACAGATAGATAGATGCGGCCGGTGCGGATAGATAGATGGATGGATGGATGGATAGACAGACGTAGATATGGATGGATGGATGGATAGACAGACTGGCGGTGCAGAAACACAAAATCTCACGATTTGTACAATAGCAGCTTTTTATGTGAAAAACATTTTCAGTCGACTTCACGGACAAAATAAAATGATATTAATCTTCATTCATCTTCTTTCAAAGAATGCATTCCCCGAAAGTCTTCTCTGCATTTATTAAAACTAGACTGACTGATGTTTCAGCGTGTGATCTTTAACCTTCCAGATGACTCATGCAACTAATGCATTTCTGTGGTCGTTACTGTTCTAGAACACAACTAACCCATTCAGGCCAGTTCAACACACAGTCTGCATTACCACACACACATCAAACTCTGAGCCGCAGGACACAACGGCCTGCTGTAATGTGTGTATGAGTTCCAGAGAACTGACCAACCGATTCTTTATTATTACAATTCAGAAAAATAAATAAGTCATAAAAACAGTTCCTATCATTGACTTCCATAGTAGGAAAAAATATACTATGGAAGTTCATGGCTACCGTCAACTGTTTGATTACCGACATTCTTCAAAATATCTTCTTTTGTGTTCAGCAGAAGAAAGAAACTCATACGGCTTTGGAACAACTTGAGTAAATGATGACAGAATTTAAATGTTTGTGTGAACTATCCCTTTAAAGGTATTCATCAACTTCATGAGTTGCATCCTTGGATGCTTCTTTAAAAGAAATCATAAACTTGTGATGCAGCAGAAGTACCTTAAAATGTATACTGATTTATATTTATTATTATTAATATAAATATAATAATTATTAAAATGAAAATCAGAAAACATTATATATACACACATTAAATGAAAATAACTGTTTTTAAAGACATTCATACATTTGTTGACATGATTCATATTTATTCTTATTTATATTATATTTATGAACAAATTTCAAGCATTTTAACATACACCATAAAAATTCTCATTTAGGAATATTTGTATATAATACAAATTAACATAAGCTTTCAACATGGAACATAAGCTTTTCAGTGGCATACATCCATAGTGATCCATTTAACAGTGTGCCAGTGAGTGCTGCTTTTTAAGAATGTGTCGAGTTAAAATTTGTTAAACCTTTAAAAACGTTTCTCTGTTCTGTTCCATTGCTCTGTACACATGTTTCATACTGCAAGGACATGTGTTAATTTTTTTGTGTAGTAGATTGATGCATTATATGTACAGATTATTTTTAAGATCATGAAAAAACCTGCATTACTACATATATTCAGTGGAGCGTGTCCAGGCGTTCACATATGTGCATTTGGGTTTGAAATCGGCATGTTTTTAATACTCATTGATAATTATGCAGCATGATTCAATAGAACAGTGGCCTCCAGCAGATTAGGAGAGACCCCCCACCAGAGACTGTCTGCTTCTCAGATTAACCTTTCACATAATCTGGGTAATATAGCAGAAGTGGAAGTTGTCATGGTTTGATAAACTTCTATAGTGGTGCACGGAAACTACAACAAATGTCATTTTTGCTTTCCCATTTATCTCAATAACATCAAAAATATAGGAAAAAGCATTGAGAGATTGATTACATTGTTTAAAAGAGTTGTACATTTACATTTATGCATTTGGCAGAGGCTTTTATCCAAAGCGACTTACATTGCATTTCATATTAGAAACACTTACGCAGCTGCGGTAACCATTTTTCTGTAATTTAATGCCAAGGTAAGAAAGTATAGCATTATAAATGTACTTTTAATAAAAAAAGAAAAAAAAGGTAGATTTACAATGTTAATTACTGTGGAAATGCTTCATCACAGTCTTTGAAAAAGGGTCCCAATCCACGTCCTTGCAAAACCCTAGCATCATCATTGCAAATTTTGCACAAGCAACTCTCACAGTATCTTCAAATAATGTAAAAAAAAAACAGCTTCTTAGAGCAAAAATCATACAGAATACAACTGTTCTCTAATTCTCTGCATGATCAAGGAAAGCAGGACGACGGTTTGGTTGTGTGTGTGTGTGTGTGTGTGTGTGTGTGTGTGTGTGTGTGTGTTGCAGGCCGGAGATGGACACTGAGTGGACGTACATCAGAGAGCCAGTAGAGTCGAACTCTATGGTGCTCAAGGGTCTGATCCCTGACACGGAGTACCAGTTTGTCATCAGAGCTGTAAACGCACATGGGATCAGTCCTCCCAGTGCCATTAATAACCCCGTGCGCACACTCGGTAAGTTACAGCGCTGGACATGACCGTAAGGTTGCTGGTGCGCACCGTAGCCAATGTGCCCTTGATTTGTCCCTATAATATGTGTACAGTGGTTAAAAGGGTCTTAATGACTACTTATGTGTGGTTTGCGTGTTTCATAGTGTACTAGTTAGAGTTTGGAGGTTTTGTTTTGTGCATGCTGGCTGGAAAGACCAGACTAATTAAATTAAGCATCTTAAAGCTTGCTCATTTTGGGGAAGACCCTCCTCAATGTCACACAAACACACTTGGAGGAGGCTTACAGCTAGTTACCCGCCCCCAACCCTCCAGCAGACAGATTAAGAGCATAGACCCCCCCACACATACATTTACAGTCCAATCACATCAGATCACAGCAACTCATTCAGCTACACAGTGTCAAGAGACCTTTGTCATAGTTCGGTTGGCGTCGGATTCCAACCAATTGGATTCACTCAAAAACAACTGGATTAAGAGCACCTCACATGTAACTTTTAGGGTTGTGCGCCATTCAGAACTGAATTGGGCATGCCTTTTAACTCTTTCCCTTTTCCTTCATCTCCAGGCACGTTCATATGTAAATTGCGCAAGCTTATTTAATCCATTAGATTGAAAGATCTGAAAAAAAACATTTACCCACCCATAGACTCTCCCCCTCGAAGAAATCAGGACAGAAGTGTTTGAAAGTGGACAAAAGAGACGGATTAAAACACCAGGTGTAAACGGGATTGTGTCTCCCTCATCTACTTCTGATCAGATTGACCAAAACGCATCTTAATAGCAGGTGTAAACAGGGCCGTTGATATCCCTCTCCCCTTTTTACAGTGGAAGTCTATTGAGTGGTTACTCATGTGCTGTAAATGGTTGCCAGATATGATGTCCCAAAGTTCTGTCCAGTGTTAAGTATGTGGGATTTTCTGCCTGATTTTTATCACCCGTTGTGCAAACATCGTACGCCCGATCGCTTTAAAAGTCATAGCACACCTCTCCTCAATAAGGCACACAACACCTCATTCATGGGTCTACGGCAAATGTGGCAAGATGAGTTACACAAAGTTTTTACAGAATCTTTTATGATAATAAGCAAGTGAGACAGTAATAGTGATGCTTCACAAGCCCCACTAACAGATCAGAATTGTGTGCAACATGAACAAGCCTTAGAAACCTTCTGTTTCTGAAAGTCAGATGAGTTCTGTGCATGAAATCATGATGATTTTTTCCCCTGCTAACTGTATTTATGAGGTAAAATGACAGAAGTATACGATTCCCTGCTTTAAAAACAGGTTCAATGGATGTAGGCAGTGGAGACTCTGACGTCTACATCTCAAACTCTGACAGGAAAGATGAGGACGGGTTTGAAATCGATGACTCAGATTATGACGTCTTCGTTGAGGAGGTGAGCGATCTTTAGTGATTTTAATGGGGTCATAAATTTAGAAATCAAATTTACATTGATATCTTGACATGTTAGAAGTCACTGTACAATAAAAACATCACGCAAGTTTCAGAATTCAAAACTTCCTCATTAGTCCAAAAACAGCTTTTATTGAAACCAAAGTCCCAAGATGACTCGTTTCAGATTTCGTCACATTATACCTCTGCAGAAGAAAATCAACGCCTACTTCTACATCATTGCGTCTTTGGCCACGCCCACTGGCACATTCGTTAGTCAAGGAGAGTCAAGGAGAGAAGAGAGGATCAGGATCACTGGACTAAAAATAACATTACCTTCCAAAGGATCCTAATGCTAGGAATGGGGGAATGTCTCAGTAGAGCATTATTAGTTTGTTCTGTACATTTCACTGTGGATTCTTTGGGTAAATCAGTCACAATTTCGGCGCAGGCTTTGCAAACAAACTTTTACTGTAAGATATGGACCCGACAGTAATGACGCAACTGTGTTAATTCTAATGCCTGATCTGTGACCAGTGATTTCTGATATATAATGATTCATGTACAGTCAGACGTTCTTTGTCTCAAAATTGTTTATTGCTGTTTATGCATTACTAAATCAAGCCAGTGACTAAACTGTCAACTTCACATTGTTTCTCTTAGTAGCATGAAAATAATGTTATTTAAATTGTGATCAAGTTATATAGGCCTACAGAAAGCAATCAAAGAACGCTCCCTTTATAATCGCTGGAGCTGTCAATCACAGCGCAAGTTTATAGACTCTCGCCAAAACTCCCGTTATAATCAAAGACGCTGTCTACACTGCACAGTGAATCTCTTATTTACATCATGTTTGCACTGGTAATTACGATGAAAGCATTCGTGAGAGGTGCAGTAATCGACGAGATCAATGCATTTATATGCTAAAGATATTCGAGAGAGTTTCACGTGTAATATTTATTTCATATGCAAATATGTTAGCCAATCACAGCGGTGGGCGTTTACACTGAAGTCTCCCAACAGACACGCCCCTTCAATGAGGGTTAGGGTAGAAAATGGCCATTTATTTCTAAATTATGACCTTTTTTGATATTAAAATCATACTAACATAAGTGCACCTCAGGAAACATTATAAAATAATACAAAAATGCAGTTCATGACCCCTTTAAAGAATTCTAAAACACATTAGAAGAGGCAAAACTCTGTAATATATTATAATGTAATACATTTTTCTATAAATACAACTGTATACACAATAGATACACAACATATTTTCACTCAGAATGTGCTGTTATTAATCTTTCTGGCATTCATCTATCTGTTTTTTGCAGATTAAGCTTCCTAACAGTAAGAAAAGTGGCAGGCGGTCTCAGCTACGCTCCCGCGTCGGGACACCCGGTAACGGAAATGTTATTTTTAGGATGCGTACACCTGCTTCCCAAAATATCACATCAACAACAACTATAACCATGACAACGGTCGCTAGCTCCACCCCCAGGACAACCACCACACCCATTATACTGACAGGCGTCGGTCCTACTACGCCTTCTCCTACGGTGCCATCTCCCAGTCCGTCAATGACACTGTGGAAAGGGGAAAGAGCCCGGGTCTATGACGTATCATGTGACGAGACGGTCTGCCCTCTTGACAGCTTCTGCATCAATGATTACGATACCGGTGGCTCTCGATGTCACTGCAACCTCGGTCGCCAGGGGGACCTCTGCTCAGAAGGTTAGTTAGTTCTGTCTGTTTCAGAGTGAATATGTTCAGTACATATTTGATTATATAGTTTTGTTAGATTACTAATACAATTTCACTGTGGGCGGGGCTTCAATCACAACACAAAAATTGAGCCGTAAGGGATTTTACCGTTTTGCTAACTTCCACCAGACCACCAGAAAAATCCAATTCAAAATATTTAAAAAGAAACTATAATAGTATATCAGTGATACTAAAATAACAGCTGTAACAATTTAGTCCCTGTTTTTGAACATGTATACATATGAAGATATGATATATATATATATGAAGACTTCAGATGCAAAAGCCTCTAAATCCATCTAACGTTTTTCTTTAATTTTAACATTTTTATCAGTCTCCTACGTATAGGTTTCTACCTAAGTACCGACATTTCTGAATGGGCTGAGGCTGGGATCTAGTGAGTTTGAAGTGAAAGTATTTGATGAACATATACTATGTGTGGAGAGCTTTCACTCAATATTATTATCTATTTTTTTACATAGGTGGCTTTTAGAGGATTTTGCATTGGAGGTCTTCACATACATTATTCTTTGTCTCAAAATCGTTTATTGTTGTTTATGCATTAGTAAATCAAGCCAGTGACTAAACTGTCAACTTCACATTGTTTCTCTTAGTAGCATGAAAATAATGTTATATTTAAAATAATTTGTTATATTTATATATTTCATAATATGTTATATATTTCATCATATTTATTAGTTAACTTTTGTCGACCAGGTTGGAACAGCGTTATTTTAGTATTTATATACAACTCTTGTATTATTAATATTTTGAATAGCTTTTATTTTTATATTTTCAGTTTTTCATTTTAGTTTAAGGTTTAGTAATTTAGTTTAGGCTTTTGTCATTTTCATTATTATTATTTTTTGTTAAATATTTCTATTTAGCCTTAATTTATTTTGTTTTGTTGTAGTAACCCTCATCTTGTTCCAAAACATTTTGTTTCTTTATTCTGTCTAATATATAAAAGAAGATATTTTGAGAATTTTATTTTATTTTTTTTCCGTACTACTGAAGTCAATGGGCTCCAATATTGTTTGGTTCCCAATGTTCTTCAAAATATCTTGACTTTTGAAAGTCAAACAGGTTTAGAATGACTTGAGGGTGAGTAAATGATGACCGAGTTTTCATTTTTGGGTGAACTGTCCCTTTAAATGGTGTTATTGAATTAGACCACGTCCTCTCACCAACACCCTGCCCTTTAAGGACATGTCTGCAAACCTAAACATGCAGACAGAGGGTGCTTCTCATTTCTTATTTGCGCATCCTCGTTTCCTTTCTTCTCTTTCCTCGCGTCTTAGCTCCACCCCCTTAGGATGTGAGGGAAGGATACACCTGTGTATCCCCGCTCATGACTCCTCAGGAAGCTTCCTCGTTCCTCATGGTGCAATTAGAGAATTGAGATGTCCTTCAAGATGGCAGAGTACAATTGGTTTCAGGGTCACAGGCTAGAGGACGTAGGAGTGAGGAAACGAGGAAGCATCAATTTGAGTATTGAGAAGGACCCAGTGTTTTGCTGACTGGCTAAAGAAGTGTGAACTGTGTCCAGTGTTGCCAAGTCTGCAGTTTCCCTGTGGAATTGGGCTACTTTTACACTGTTGCTGCCTGTTTTTTGTTTGTTTTTTGTCCGTGGGTTGAAGCAACCCCAAACTAACCAACACGTTTCGTTTTCAAAAGTTTGATTAAATAAGATCTAAAGCCTTAGAAATCTATTAAACGCTCTCTCAGATGCTTGAAGAATTTCTCTTTTCCTTTTTCATTTGATTATTTCCTCCATCTGTCTCTCTCTTGTCTTCTCTGAGGTCTGTTGGGAGTGTGTAATCTTTGAGAATGGAGGTTTGCATGTGCTGTTGTATTTTCCCCTGGGATTTCTCTTTCTGTCTAACCTTTTCAGAGCGAGCTCAATAACATTTTTAAAACAAGTTGACTCCACAGACTAGATATTGCTTCATTGTTCTAAATCTCTCACAGTATTGCATACCAGTTTCAATATGTTTAAATGCAATATATAGCCTACGAGTTTTGCTGAAAATTGCTATTTCTTGAAACCTCACTATTCTAGGAGCTGAACTAATTTTGAGTGTCAAAAGTAACATCATCTTGGGTAATAAAAGCCTAGTAGACATGTATATAACACATATTCCTTCAGCCTCTAGGGGGAGCGCTTATGCTTTCCTCCAAACTTACTATGGAGCCCTGACATGACATGCAGACAAAAAATATGTATATAGTGGTCATGAATTAACAATTTGTTTCCTTGACTTATTAATATGTCAGCACATTTTACTAATTTGTTCTCTATAGTTTTAAGTGAATCGTGGCCACGTTGTAATAATTTGTTCTAGTTTTATTTATATCAAAACGAGGAAACAAATTAGTTCAACTTGGTCACCATTTACTAAAATGAGGGAAAGAATTAATAAGTCATGGGAACAACTTCTTAATTTGTGGCCACTATATATATATATGCATGTGCTGTTAAGGGCATTTTGTTGGACTTCTGTTGTGGTCTGCCTTTCTTTTAGTCCATATTCCTGGTGGAGAAAGATGGTCGATTTTAAATATTTATATCTGGTAAAAGTGTATTTTCTGACCCTTTATTTGTAGCTCTAGCAAAAGTTTGGCTGGAGTCAGTTTTTTTTTTTTTTTTTTTTAAGAAATGAATATTTTTTCAGCAGGGGTACATTTAGTTGATCAAAAGTAAAGACATTACAAAAGACATTTCAAATAGTTGCTGTTCTTTTGAACTTTCTATTCATCAAAGAATAATGAAAAAAAAAGGGATTTGTGCACAAAAACAGTTTCCACAAAAATATTAAGCAGCATGACAGGTTTCAAAATTGATAATAATAAGAAATGTTTCTTGAGCAGCAAATCATCATATTAGAGTGATTTCTGAAGGATCATGTGACACTGAAGACTGGAGTAATGATGCTGAAAATTCAGCTTTGATCACAGGAATAAATTACATTTCACAATATACCTAAATACAAAACAGTCATCTAAATTTGAATAATATTTCACAATATTACCGACCCCAAACTTTTGAACAGTAGTTTAGTTGACCTTCAGTTTTGGTTTATTGGGGTTTGTGCTAAGGGTCATGTTGTAGCTCTGTGAATGTGACTGCACATCAACATGGCAGTAATGAACTATGGGATTTGTGCCCAAGAGATGAAACGCTCTGTAATCCCAACTCCGTCACAGAAGAAGATACCGGGCCAGAAAGCTTCTCCAAATGGACTGAAAGAAATCATTTTCCATGACCTTCAGTCACAGTGTTTGGCTCTATAGACTCCCAAGTAATATAACACGAGGGTGTGTATATGCAAAAAGATTTCAAAACTAATGTAACCACATGTCTGTGTTCTACAGGTCTGATGGTAAATTTCCCGAAGTTCTATGGCTATTCTCATATGACGTTTGAACCCCTTAAAAACTCGTACCAGAGCTTCCAGATCAGCCTGGAGTTTAAGGTATAATCACACACAGAGGCAGACTATGAAGCGTTTGAGAGGTTTATGAGACCGGACTCTTATGAATCACTGCTTTGACCTCTCAGGCAGAGGCTGAGGATGGACTGCTGTTGTATTGTGGAGAGAATGAACATGGTCGAGGAGATTTCACCTCTCTGGCCCTCGTACGGCGGAAACTACACTACAGGTATCTCCAATTTTATTTCAGTCTTTAATTATAGTTCTTGCAAACACTTTAATCTCCACAATTTTTCTGATGTTACTTTTCAGTTCATGCAGATTTCACCCAAGCTTTGTTTTGTAGCTATTTTGCACCTTAGATATGCTCTGTATTTTATATAACTGTACTTCATACTTTAAAAAAAGTAAGATTATACTTTGAAAAGACCTTATTAACTATTACAGTACATACATTCACACTCATATTAATATTTGCATACTGGATTGTGATTGTTTGTTTGTTGTTCTGACACTATTTGCTTATATTGAATCATGATTGTTCTTTACACTTATATCTATTCATCTATTAATATTAAGCTAAAACACAATTTTTAAAATATAAAATATATATTTTTTGCTTCCTTGCAAGTTGAAATTACACTTTTGCTATTGAGTCTTGATTCATTTCTTAATTTTTGTAATTCTCTGAATTTACATTGATTATTAGTAATTGATCTTGACTATCATGTGCACAGGTTTAACTGCGGTACGGGGGCGGCGCAGATCGTGAGTGACAGCTCCATTGTCATTGGTCGGTGGCACACTGTCACAATATTTAGAGACGGCATGAATGGCTGGCTACGATTAGATAACGACACACCGGTATCAGGCCGTTCTCAGGTACGCATGCCTTAATACACAAACACAGCATACTGTGATATTCACACGTACACAGTTGGTTTTGTGTCATACACTGCATTGACCAATCAGCATCCAGGGCCTGGTTGCTAATCTTACAAGTTAGAAATAAAAAAAATAAGACTGTTCATATCCTTTTAAAAAATCAATTACATAAAAACGTAGACTGGCCCAATTTGATGCCAAAAAGTAAGACTGGTTGCCCCTTGACTAACTGCTAGTGGGTCATACTAGATCTTAAAGGATTAGTTCACTTTCAAAAAATTTTTTGCTGATAATTTACTCACCCCGATGTCATCCAAGATATCCATGTCTTTCTTTCTTCAGTCGAAAAGAAATTAAGGTTTTTGAGGAAAACATTCCAGGATTTTTCTTCATATAATGGACTTCAGTGGCAACTATAATTGGTATAGTTGAACTGACCAACTATACCAATGTTCAAAGAAGGTTCAAATGTCCGTCTCAATGCAGCTTCAAAGTCTCTACACGATCCCAGTCGAGAAATAAGTGTCTTATCTAGCGAAGCGATCGGTCATTTAAAAAAAAAAATAAAATAAAAAAAAAAATATATATATATATATATATATATATATATATATATATATATATATATATATATATATATATATATATATATATATATATATATATATATACTTTTTAACCACAAATGCTCGTCATGTACCATCTCTGAGATGTGCCACGCATTGCGTGGAAAGGTCTTGTGTTATGTCATCTATCAAGTTATTTGTCTGTGTACTCCGGTTCAAAAAGGTAGGGAAGGGCGAACAATTCCATCTAATTTTCTCCTCCAGCTTCAAAATCGTCCGACATCTTTGTTTTAATTTATTATTAGTATTATTTTTATTTTTTTCGTGACCTTTCCAACGTGATGACGTAATACGTGGCACATCTCAGAGATGATACATGACGGGCATTTGTGGTTAAAAAGTATATATATATATATATATATATATTTCGTCTCGCTAGATAAGACCCTTATTTCTCGCCTGGGATTGTGTCGAGACTTTGAAGCTGCATTGAGATGGACATTTCAACCTTCAAACCGTTGGTTGCCATTGAAGTCCATTATATGGAGAAAAATCCTGGAATGTTTTCCTCAAAAACCTTAATTTCTTTTCGACTGAAGAAAGAAAGACATGGATGTCTTGGATGACATCGGGGTGAGTAAATTATCAGCAAAAACTTTTTTGAAAGTGAACTAATCCTTTAAGATGCTGTCTTAACATAATGGCTATGTTTATGCAACTGGCCCCAGGACTATAAAATGTATCTAACAACCTCTTTTCTTTGTCTCCCCTCTCTCTCTCTCTCTCTCTCTCCCTCTCCCTCTCTCTCTCTTTCTCTGCCTCTCTCTCTCCCTCTCTCTCTCTCTCTCCCTGTCTCTGTCTCTCTCTTTCTCTCTCTCTCTCTCTCTCTCTCTCTCTCTCTCTCTCTCCCTCTCCCTCTCCCTCTCTCTCTCTCTTTCTCTGTCTCTCTCTCTCTCTGTCTCTCTCTCTCTCTCTCTCTCTCAGGGTCAGTACACTAAAATAACATTCCGCACGCCATTGTTTTTGGGTGGAGCTCCGAATGGCTATTGGCTGGTGAGGGCGGTGGGGACCAATCGTGGGTTTCAGGGCTGCATGCAGAGTCTGACGGTCAACAGTAAAGCCACTGACATCCGACCCTGGCCTAAAGGAAATGCACTGAGCGGAGCAGACATTGGTTAGTTTGAGAATAACTATAAGTGTCCAAATAAGTTTTGTCTTTAGCTTATCTATTGTTTTATGATCTTCAAATCTGAAGTTTCTTCTTTTTCTCAAATGTTTTGTTTAAAGTATGCTTGTTTATTTAAATTTTTGCTGAGTGTTCATAAGTTGATGAAAAGCTATCAATTAAATCATAAATGTAAAATTAAACGTACAGTATGGCATTTTTCGCCACTAGGGGTCGCTAACCTATTTACAATAACAAAGGCGTAGTTTGATGACGCAACATTTGCTAAGAATTATGGAACTTGTCGTCAAAGTCAAGCCGACTGACCTAATAATGTTTATGGATGACTGAATACATCGATGTTTTTATCATGACTGTGATATGAAGCAGTTCGGGATTGCTAAGAGACAGCTATCAGCTCCACACGCGACGCGAGTCCCGCGGATATAAAATGAATATGGACATTTCATTCTACCGAACTACACGCAGAATTACTACTCACAGGTCAGTTTATTAGACAAATTAAACTTGTGAGGTAACGCAGCGCTGTTTCACCTGGTCTAACATTACACTAGCACACTAAACTGCATTTGAATGTGTTGAAATGTATGTGTTAGTTTGTCTGTATGAGACTAGCAGTAAACTAGATCAACATTAGAATAACATACAGATCATATTCTGACATTTTATCATTGTTGAACTATAAAACATTGATTAGTTTTATGTAAATGTGCTCACCTGTTTAATAAAGTACATGTAGGAGCGGTCGAAGTCTCGGACGTGGAGCTCTCGTTTATATACTGTCTATGGGAGCTCTCGGCATCTCGAAAACACCGCGCTGATATTGATTCTCGTTTTAGTTCTCCTTTTTTTATCCAAAGTCTGCTTGCCATGGTCCATAATGTTTGAACGAAACAACAACAGCGTGCAAATAGACATTGCGAACTACAAAGTTGTCCGCGTCAGTCGCTTTGGTTACTGTATCAGACGGCTCTGGTTCATAGCTCTGGTTGCCATGGCAGCACGAGCGGAAACCAGGGACAACGCGGATATGACGGCATTGGCGGCGACAAAACGGAAATAAAGAAACGGAACGTTTCTCGAATTAAATTACAAATTTCTCCTGGTTTGAAAGTTGTTGGAAACAGTCGGGATAATGTAAGTACACAACAAAAAAATATATAACATAGATATAGTGATTTTTGCTATTTTTAAAGCAAAAAAGTTACATATTGTGCCTTTAAAATACATAATTGTAAAAATAATAGCAATCAAAAAAAAACACTTAAAAAGATTTTATTTGTTTACCTGCTTAAAATCTCAGGAGGTACAAGTAAATATTTACACTAACATTCGAAAGTTTGTGGTCGGTAAGATAAAAATAATAATAATACGTTTATTCAGCAAGGATGCATTAAATTAATCAAAAGTGACAAGAATGCATCACTGGAATAAATTACATTTTAAAATATATATAAAGTTATTTTAAATTGTAATATTTCACTACAATAATGCTTTTAGTGTATTTTTGATCAAATAAACACACCTTTGCTGAGACTTTTTTATTATTATTAAAATTATAAAAAATTACTGACCCCAAACTTTATCTGTAGTGATCTAATGCAATGATATATAGACAAGGTTTAAATGTCCACATACTTTTAGGGATCACTGTATGTGTGTTCAAAGCATCTTCCTCTCTTCTGTGTGTTTCAGGCGAGTGCAGCAACAGTGTGTGTGAGAAGGTCACCTGTGCTAATGGAGGAATCTGCTTTGCCAACCGAGCGGATGGCTTCATCTGCCTGTGCCCTCTGGGCTATAAGGGCTTCCTCTGTGAGGAGAGTGAGTCACCCTCACACACACGCACACACGCACACACACACACACACACACACACACACACACACACACACACACACACACACACACACACACACACTTGCTTTGTGGCAGTAACAAGCACCACTCACATTTATAATTTCTATATACTAAGTCAAGTCAAGTGGTTTTTAATGTCTCTTCCCTCCTGTGTGCTGGGGAATCCTTGTGAAAAAAGTAACACATTTCTGCATACTTTTAAAAAGAGTACTTATTACGGAAATAATATATTTTTGAAAGAATATACTTAAATGCGAACCTAATGTTATAGTATTGGACACTTAATTGCATGTTATTTATAATTAAATGAAAATGTATTATAGCTTAAATTTATATTAAATGCAGTTATCTAAACATCAGAGTGCATTTCTGACTCGCTTAAGTACATCTTTATATGTAATTTCATAATTACTTCTGTGGTCTTTGAAATATGGTTAGTGTTCTGCCAAATGTACTGACAAGCATTTATGGTAGCTAAAATATAATAATGTAATTTCTATTGAAACATGTATGTCATGCATTTAGATATATTTGCAATTTAGTACATTTAAAAAATATATACTTTAAATGTAATATCAAAAAACACTAAAGTTAAAAATATAATCAAGTACTTTACATGTGCTTTAGTATGTTAGTCATCACATCAAAATAAGTGTACTTTAAAGCACGACTAAAGATTAAAACATGATTTAAAACATAAGTGCTCTTTTTAGGTTAAGAAATACTTAACCTGAAAATCTGCAAATATTTTTTTTCTTCCAAAAAACATGCTTTTAGGATTTATAGTGCACATTCAATACAACTAACCACTTTTTTTTCACAAGAGAAGAAACGAAAACACCACAGTGCAAAACCATAACGATATATGACATACTGTGACATACAGTTCACATTCAGGAACCATGACAAATGTAGTAGCAATACTAATAAATACAATTGTAACTACACAGAATAATAAACTTATTTACATAGATAAATCTGCATATTAACAAATGAGGAAGAAATAATTGTACAATTACAATTTCAGGTTTCAAAATTAATTTTGCAATATTATAAATATCGTTTATCAGAAATGTCAGATCATAAATATCAACTGCAAATACCATTTTTATCCACCAATTGCGACCAATCACTGGCTGTGTCAGAAATCACATACTCTCTTGAGTAGGTACTTATTTTTAATTACTATTAATTACTTCACGACCGCTAAAAAAGTATGTTCTATATAGTATGAAGGTGTGTAGTATGAATGTAATCTGGACGCACTACATTCGCCATGCTGTCATTATCATGTGACCGACCAGCATCAGTTACGTCACTTCACTGCCATTCACGCATCCTCTCCTGTGGCCTCATGGGATAGTAAAGTGTCCATCATATGCACACTTCAGAATCTCACCGGAAGTAGTAGGTCATCCGGGTACTTTTTGCCTACTCTTTTATGAGTACTGTGAATTCAGACATACTACTTTTGTCACATACTGTTTTTCACCTACTGTATAGTATGGAAGTATGCGATTTTGGATGCAGCCACTGACCTGACTTCATATTTCTCAATGGTTCCAGGTTTCCTGTTGTCTCTACCCCAGTTTAACGAGAGCATGTTATCGTACGCCAGCGCCCCCTGGCCTCAGCCCTCCCACAACTACCTGTCCTTCATGGAGTTTGAGGTGACCTTCCAGCCGACCAATCCCGACGGCACGCTCCTCTACACGGATGATGCCGCCAGCCGGGATTTCCTGTCAGTCAGTCTGGTGGGCGGATATGTGGAGTTTCGCTTCGACTGCGGCTCGGGTGCCAGTGTTATCAGGTCGAGTATACAGTGGAAATACTAAACATTTGAGTCTCTTTTCCGTTTTAGTAGATGACTGTGAATCCACAGGTGTCAAATATTGTGTAGGACCAGAAACTATATTTTTGCTTCTGTTGACAGGAGTGAAGAGGCCGTCGCTTTGGATGTGTGGCATGAGTTGCGTGTGTCTCGAACAGCAAAAAATGGCATTCTACAGGTAGACAACCAGAGACCGGTGGAAGGCATGGCAGAGGTGAAGAGATTTTTATATTATTTTTAATCATATACACTAGCGTTTAAAAGTTTGGTGTTGGTACGTTTACATTTTTTTGGATAAAAAAAAATGTTTACCAAACATCTTGTGTCTCTTATGTTTACCAAAGCAGCATTTATTTGATCAAAAATACAGTAACATTGTACAGTAATATTGTGAAATATTATCACAATTTGAAATAACTGTTTTTTATTGTAATATATTGTAAAATGTAATGTATTCCTGTGATCAAAGCTGAATTTTCAGCATCATTACTCCAGTCTTCAGTGTCACATGATCCTTCAGAAATCATTCTAATATGATGATTTGCTGCTCAAGAAACATTTCTGATTATTAGCAATGTTGAAAACAGATGTGCTGTGGGTGATTATTATTTTTTTTTTTATATATATATATATATATTTAAATATATTTTTTGGAAACTGTTATAAAAAAAAAATCCACATGATTCTTTGATGAATAGAAAGTTCAAAAGAACAGCATTTATTTGAAATAGAAATCTTTTGTAATATGTCACTTTTGATCAATTGAATGTGCCCTTGGTCTAATTTAAAAACAATCTTACTTAACTTTGCATATACCTTTACACATTTAGTTCCAATATACACATTTCGAACTGGACTACATTTTTGTATATTATTTTATTTATTGCTTTAATGACAGACTGAAAACCTTTTAACACTTTTCATGTTGTGTGGGCTATTGTGCATCAGATAATGACAACAAAATATATTCTATCAGAAATAAATGTATAATACAAAGGATCTGAATGCTTTCTTAGGTTATTTTGTATGTATATATTGTAATAATAATAATCTTTCTCTCTCTTCTCTTTCTCAGGGTGCATTTACACAGATAAAGTGTAGTTCTCCTCTTTATATTGGAGGAGTTCCTAATTATGATATTACTAAGACGAGCGCTGGCGTCCTGAGGCCCTTCAGTGGAACGGTTCAGAAGGTACTAGTTTAGACAGTAGATACTGGTTAAAGATACTACAAACACCCAAAGCCCCCTGACATAAACATTCATCAACTCACACATCAGTTGTGGCAAACGGCAGCTCAAGCATGTTTGTTTGACGTGTGATAACCAATGAGGTTCATTCTCGTGTTATGCATCATGTTTGAGTTTCAGCAAGAACCAATGAAGTTTGTTCTTGTACGTCAAGCAAGTACTGTTAAAGGGATAGTTCACCCAAAAACGAAAATGCTGTCATCATTTACTCTTCCTCAAGTTGTTCCAAACCTATATGACTTTCTTTCTTCTGCTGAACACAAAAGAAGTTATTTTAAAGAAGGTTGGTAATTAAACAGTTGCTGGTCCCCATTGACTTCCATAGTATTTTTTTTTTCCTACTATGGAAGTCAATGGGGACCATCAGTCGTTTGGTTACCGACTTTCTTTAAAATATCTTCTTTTGTGTTCAGCAGAAGAAAGAAAGTCATACAGGTTTGGAACAACTTGAGGAAGAGTAAATGATGACAGCATTTTCATTTTTGGGTGAACTATCCCTTTAAGCATCTTTTCATGGTCGCTGATCAATGTTTACATGTGAACAAAAGCCTAAATTCAATCTGTTCATCATATAAAGTGATCGAGTCTCTTCAGAAAATTTGGACTAAACTGCTCAATTCATATGGATTAGTTTTATGATCTCTTTAGGAACTTTTTGAAGCGTCAAAGTGGTAGTCAATTGAAGGACAGAATGCTCTCAGATTTCATCAAGAAAATCTTCATTTGTGTTCTGAAGATGAACGAAAGTCTTACGGGTTTGGAACGAGTAAATGATGACAGAACATTAAAATGACCTTGTTTTTTGTACACGCTGTGACCATACAGATGACATTTTTAGGGCAACTAACCCTTTAATCCTACTGTGTGTGTGATCCATGTGCAGATTTCATCTTAAAATGGTAAAATAATATTCAGTCTTTCCTCCTGACCCAGATCTCTCTGAATGACCGCAGTATAGAGCTGAATCCAGGTCAGGCTTTTGGAGTGAACGTGGTGAACGCAGCTCACCCATGTGTGGAGAACCCGTGTGCTAATGGGGGAACGTGCAGACCCAAGTGGGACGGATACGACTGCGACTGTGCGCTTGGATATGATGGGAAACACTGTCAGAAAGGTGAGAAAACACACACACACACACAACTCGAAAGCATACTGTATATGCTCCTATAATGGCTAATTAATTCATCAGGCTTTTTTAAATACAAAATTAGATTAAAAAAAATGCAAATAACTGTATGATGATAACTGAAAACAATGCAGACTACTTACCATTGCATACTCCATACTCAGGGTTCCCACGGGTCCTTGAAATCCTTGAAAGGTTGTGAATCTAAAAAATAAATAAAATTCAAGGCCCTGGAAAGTTTTTGAAAATAAACATACATAGATACAGCTCCTTGAAAGTGCTTGAATTTATTTTGTGCAAGAAATTTTCTGGAAAAAATTCCATATTATTCCCTCCAGTCCACGATTATACACTTTGTGGCCTATGCATACTAGCTTGCTTGATTTACGTTAGTTACGCGTATTTAGGCGTTATGTTAAGTGTTTCCCGCGTGAGGTACTTTGTGTGGAACGTTGCCATGGCGTTCACACGCTCACAAAACTACTACGATGGTACCTCAGTGTTTGTTGTTGGACACAACAAATGTGTCCCCACATTAAGTCCTTGAATTTGAGGGTATTGGACCTGGAAAGTCCTTGAAAGGTCCTTGAATTTGAAGTTAACCAAGGTGTGGGAACCCTGCATACTATTTCACATTATATTATTAGTACAGGTTTGACATTAAACTCAGCTTGAAGGCAGATCTCCAAGAGAAGGATTGAGCACTAACTGAACCCTTTCCTTCTGTAGTACGTTATACAGACTGTATTTTGCGTTTGGCTTTAGACTGAGACGTTGCTTTGATATTCTTTGCAGACTTCTTCCATAAAACTTCAAACCCTTTCTTAAGCTTCTTTTATTCTGTTTTGTGCTCTCACTGTGCAGAATGTGGGAATTATTGCTTAAACAGTAAGTGCTTACGGCAGAATGTCTCTCATTTGTTTGCTGATTAACAAGAATGGCTTTAGTGAATTCATGATGTGTGCTGCCATCTAGTGGACGTTAAATAACTCTGCACTCTTTTACTTTTGTTGTATCAGCTGTTACTGAATCAATAGAGATCCCTCAGTTCACTGGACGCAGCTATCTGACATATGACAACAGAGATATCCTCAAAAGGTTTTTTGCTTTCACATTATATTCTCCGTATGAAGGTTCTGTGCATACATGCATCCTAATATAATGTTGCATGTCTCTGCAGGATATCAGGTTCCAGAACAAACATGTTCATGCGTTTTAAGAGCACGTCCAAAGACGGTCTTTTACTATGGCGGGGGGAGAGTCCAATGAGAGCCAACAGTGACTACCTGTCTCTCGGCCTTCAAGACGGAGTGCTCATTTTCAGGTACAACGTCATGTCCGCTCGCGTCTGCATGTTACATTCATGCATTTTTGCAGACAATTTACAATAGAGGATCAAAAGCATCACACTAACATCTCTTATTCTCCCTACAGTTATAATCTTGGTAGTGGAGCTGCCACTGTGGTCATTAATGGCACATTTAGTGATGGGAAATGGCACAGAGTGAAGGCTGTCAGGTCAGACACGTGCATCAACTGCATCAAATCATGTCAAGCATGTCTTTCTTCATAGACTGTCATATGTAGATGAATTTGAGGGAATTTGCACCATTTAAAAGGGCTGTAGCTTTACAGAGTTTTACCAAGCCTTCATGTTTGTCTCTGTTTGAAGGGATGGCCAGTCTGGTAAACTAACTGTCGATGATTACGGAGCTAAAACAGGCAGATCTCCGGGTAAGATGAGACAGCTGAACATCAACGGTGACCTTTACATTGGTAAGTAGCAACACAAGCGAATTGTAATGATAAAGATGAAAAAAGTCAGCATGAAAAGGAAGTTGTTATAGTGTTTTCTTCCCTATTGTGAATTATATCTGAGTGGAACGGATTCTCAAACAAGAAAAGATGTAGGGTGGGACTTGATATTGTCCATGGGGAATTGTGGTTTGCTATTGGTGGATCTCATGTGAGTGACAGGTTGCTCCGCCCTCACGCCAGTGAACACATCATCAGAGAAGAGAAGAGATGATGCTGTGAGAGGAAGGGGAAGATGTTTTGATTAAAGATTATAAGGGGAACAAGAGTTATAAAAAACTAGTGATGAGCACAGATACATCATTTATAATAAACACTGCAATATTCCATAAAATACAAGAGTTTTCCCATTTTGATTTCATGGTGACTTCAATGATTCTGATAATGACAATTGATGTTCATGTAATATGTACATGTAAATAAAAAATAAAAAAAAGTAATTTCTGAAGGATCATGTGACACTGAAGACTGGAGTAATGATGCTGAGAATTCAGCTTTGCATTCACTCAAATAAAATCTTAAAATATATTAGAATAGAAAAGACTTCTTTTAAATTGTAATAATATTTCATAGTTTTACTGTATTTTAATCAAATAAATTAAGCTTTGGTGAGCAATAAGAGACTCTTTCAAAAACATAATAATAAAAAATCTTCTGAACAGCAGTGTGTGTGCGGGTATTTGTCTAAGTCTGGTGGGGATTTTGATTTCAAGCTTGATTTGAAAGTTTCGCTCTGTCTCTCCAGGTGGGATGAAGGAGATCGCGTTGCACACTAACAGGCAGTACATGCGAGGTTTAGTGGGATGCATTTCTCATTTCACTCTCGCCACGGACTACCATCTGTCTCTGGTGGACGATGCAGCTGACGGCAAGAACATCAACACCTGCACCAACTGAACACCTCAAACACACCAGCTACAGATCAGCGACCCAAGAACAACATACTTATGAATATCAGGAACAGCAGCTCACAAATATCACTGACCTCAGCTGAGAAGATCATCAATAAGCTATAAGATAATTAAACATTACCCTCCATCTGATGAAGATAAAGATGAAAGTGTTTTCTGAATTCTCCGTTATACACCAACTCCTGCAATAACAGTCAGAGTTGGAGTTTTTGTTTAGCTTCAGCACTTTCACTGAATTAACTGAAGGTTTTCAACGATGTCATTGAATCATGGTAAATGTTATCTTATTCCATAAGTGAGCATGCAGATGTTTGAAGACAGGGCGAGCTCAGAGGTTATTTATTCCTTATGCAACATTTACTGCATATAATTACTTACATTTTCTTTTTCAAATCTACAGCTCTCCTGTTATGGCTCTTATGAATCAGCAACCAATTCCTGTTCAAACCTAGTCAGGTGTATTCACATTGTTCCCTTCCAGAGCAATGGTTGGGGCAACTGTATTTTTATTTATTGTTTGTTTGTTTGTTTGTTTGTTTTTTATCATTAATTTTGTATCAGTATTTAGACTGCTGAATTAATAGATGAAGATTCATTCTGATGAATAGAGCTTTTGAAGAGTCAGTCATAGAGTAGTATGTCTCTCTCTCTTCTGAGGTAAAATCTTTGCACTGTGAGTTTTTAGGCTGCTAGTGGTGGAAGGACAAAGTGATGTGATTTGTCTTTTGTATCAGAGGCTCTGCCTCTCTTTTCCTTCTAGCTACACACTTTTATGAATCCCAAAGACTCTTTAGTAGCTACTGTAGCTGTTTATTTTTTACTGTAGCTCTTTATTAAGTTAATGGAAGTCTGCAAAAAAAATGCATTTTTTCTGCCTTGATGTTTAAAAAGCCTATCATTTTGCCATCAAAAATGTGACTTATTGATTTTATTCATAAAATAAAAAGAATGTCAGACACTTAATTTTACGTGGGTGTATCTTTACATTTATTTTAAAGTCAATTAGCAGATGCTTGTATTACAGTGTTATCAAAGCCAAACTATGAATCATTTCTAAACAAAATCAGAACAGTAGATTGGTAGTCTTTAAAACTACATATAGCCTGCCCTACTGTTTTAATTATATATGTTAAAAATAATATATAGTTATATCTAGTCCCAGAGTAAAATGCATGTTTTAACTGAAAAAAAATATCTTAAAACATGTTACTGCTATTATTTTGTCTCAAGATGCACACCAGTAATGTTTTTTTTTTTCTAAGGCTAGTCGTTTATAAAAGCTACTTAATTGTCCTAATTGAATAATCCTGGCTTAATCTAAGCCCTGTCTGTGAAACCAGGCCTAATATTTGTAGCAAATTAGCTCAAGGGAAATATGAATATTTAATTTTAACTTGTTATAATTAACTATAAATATCTGTCTTATATAGTGTCTTTTGTACTGTATACTGTTTTATGCGTGCTTTATGATAGAATTATTAGATACCCTTTTCCTTCTCAGTTGTATAATTACTTGAGACATGTACGTCATGTATCTAATTTCCCTATGTGATCATACCTTCTTTTATAGTGTCAGTATTACTCAATTAATCAAGATCGCATATATTTACCATTCTTATCTACAAATTTGTATTTTGATGACCTACACGATAGTGTATATTATATTTTTATACCTATACAACATATTAGTATTACAAGAATCTTTAATAGTTTCTCCATCAACGACCAATCCAGTTACATATGCAAAATACCATGCTGAAAACAAAGGGTTGTAAACTTTCCCTCCGAAAACTTTACCAACACTTTATCAGGCCTGCAGGCATCAACACATCAAGACGTGTAACTTCCTCGACCATAACAGAGTCAAACTAACACCGCAAGTTCATCATCATTTCTTCGTTCAACGCAGAAGAAATTGATTGCAACTTCAGCACCATCAGACTGAACTATCAAGACTTTCTCCTGAGACTGCATATCCGGACTACCCTGGTAATCCAGAGTTCTCGCGAGAGCACAAGTTGAATTTGCTCAGCGAGTTTACTCTGGCGTCGAGTAATGATGCTCATTAAATATGCCCTTGTATCCGAGCTGCACCAATCACATCGGGTTATCTGATATAGGCGGGCCAGAGGCGAGCTAAACAGAAGACGACAGCGCTGTGATGCCGAAGTCATTAGTAAACATTGCAAGATGGCTATGGATGAACACCAGTTGTTTGAAACGGCTTTGGCCGCTACAATGAACGAGTTAGACTTGGCTTTTTATCTAAAACAGGAACAGAAGACGCCGCTCGAATCATTCCTTTGCAAGAAGGACATTTTTGCTGTTTTGCCGACCGGATACGGCAAGAGTCTAATCTACCAGTTAGCTCCGCTGGTAGCTAAGCGTATGGGGCTTATTGTTGTGATTGGTCGTAGTGTTATCCAATTGCGTGCAGTGAGATTTTCAAATGCATGCTTGGTGCCGCCCCTCGAGCTGGGCGATTTTCATTAGTCGACGCCAGACCAGAGAATGTCTAATAAGGCGAGAAGTTCCACTCTCAGTACACTTCCGGCTTCTGAACTGGTTGCAGTTCCACTCTGGCTCCATATGAGGGCGCTCACAGGACGAGTGCAGAATGAATGGAGGTCTATGGCGCTATACCCCTCAAAATCCACTTTTCTCAGGATATAATTTTTTGTCTAGTAATTTGAATGTTGTATTCGGAAGGAGATGCAAAGAAATTACACACTGCTGGGTGTTAGATTTTTTAGAGTCACTTATTTGCTTTAAAAAGTCTTTTAAAGTGTCAATGACGTCATACACATCGTACAACCAGAGATACTGCTTTACGGCAATCCTTCAGTCACTCTGGTGCTTTCGCGCTCTGCACTTTCTTTTCACTCGAGGCATCGACAACACAGCTGACACAGGTAAATACACGTGCTAGAAGAGTTTTTGTTTGTTTCTGGTCCCGCTTCGGATGCCACGATGCCATCAAGCGGTATCTCTGGTCGTAATCAGTCCTTCACTGACCAATCAGCGTTCATTAGCAGAATGCTAGCGTGTTATGGGCAGCAACAACTCAACCTGTAAGATATCGAAAGGACATAAGTACTCGTTCATTCAACTTTGCAAAACCTACAATCAAATCTGAGATTTCTCAACGGCAATCGGGTGAAAGAGACAAATTTAGCCATCTAGCTCCATAGACTCCCATTCATTTTGCACTCATGGGCGATCGCCCCCAGTGGAACTCTGGTGGAACTACAACCAAAATTCGGTACAATAGGACTTAACAGGGAGTGGGCAGGCTCTCCGTAGACAGGCTCTGCTGAGATCAAGGAGCCCCTGTCTCCAGTTCCGGCCTCTTCGGCCCGGCGGTGAAGGGCTTTTCTGAAAGGTACACTGAGGCACAGATGTTTAACAGGATATTTCAATTTTTCTAGTGAAAATGTGTTTACGTTAATTAATTAAAACTAAATCCATAAAATGATTCCATGATGGGAACCCTTAAAAGGTTCTATATATGAAGCACCTGAAAGAACCCTACAACCTTTTCATAAGTGTGATATAACCATGACACACCTGTTCTTTGATATTCAATGTTTATGCCTAAAAACACCCTTTTCTTCTTTTTTTCTGCCCAGGTTGACACATTTCTCCACATGAAGCTGACGTTTAAGCCGAACAGGGGATCAGCAAGTAATCAAAGCTATTCATTCCAGATGAAAAAATACATGACCATTCATCTTGGCCTGAAATAGAAGTAATCCCAAGACAACAAAAGATTAAGTTATCACATGACCCTCAGAGCAAAGTTTAAAGCCGTGGTAAATTTCACATTATCTCATTTCACTGGGGAATAGATTGCCAGCCATGTGGAGTCAGATAATTTTATGATTACAGAGAAGTCAAAATAATGCTTTCCAAGAAAATCTGTCCATCCCTGAAGTAAAAAAAAAAATTATACCCCAGATAAAAAATTGTGATTTAATTGCAAATTGAATACAGGAATGACAACAGAATTTGAGGGAAAGCCTATTTTCTGTATACAGTGATCAGATTTTTAAAAAATAATGTTTTGATTTTCGATTTATCACTTTCCTCTATTTGCTTTATTAATTTGCATTGGTTGAAATGAGGAGTGTTTCCTTTGAGGAGGCAAAAAATTGGATGAGTAAATTACCCATATAACAAAAATTAAACAATGCAAATATTACAAAGTGTGACAATAAAAAGTGTATAAATCACTTGTTTTTCTAAAGTACCACTGTTCAGCATCAGCACCCGCAGGGAAAGTTACAGCTGGAGTTCGCGTCTCTCTTGCCTTCCCTGAGCCCATTGAGTTTTAACAGATCCCCTAAACTAAAGCGTACGGTGGCTTTGATGGGGGGTAATTGAGAATGAATGGGGGAAAGTCACGTGAGAGCAGCCAATGCCTCCATGGTGGGATATGATTGGTTCATGCGATAAATCCCGCCTCTTGTTTTTGTGCGCGTTCACTAATTGGTCTGAGTGAGCAAAATTATGGCATTAATGGGAAGACAAATTAAAAAGTAAGTAAATAACTTGGGCACTTAGATATCACCGCTTAATGTCAAGTCAAAATTAATTTTAAAATGGCCTGAAAACATGATGAATGAGGGGTTTTTTTTCCCAGCTTGGTGAAATTAAAAGTACATTGTTTGTTTACTGAGCTTGATGACTGATGAAAATAAGTAGCCTAAAGAACAGCTGAACATCAGTTCATTAATAAAATTCATTGTTTAAATTGTTACTGCAGTTAGTTATTGTTTTGGAGTAAAATGTAAAAACGCTTAAAAACACTAACTTGATTAGATTTATACTAGTATAGTTAATGAATACAAAATACCATTGTATTTGGTTCTCTTTTTTGTTGTTGCTTTAATGTAATGTTTATTTAACCAGGAAAATGTGACAACATTTTGGGACATGATTTACATTTGATCTGTGAGGCTTCCTCATTTTAAAACACCACTGCACGCCACTGGTTAAAATCACATTTCAACCTAACGTTCATAGTGTTTTAAATGATGTAATGTTATTGTTGGTCCCTGTTCGTGCACCATTAATCCATCCTTCAAAACATTCTCTTGATTAAACAGACATTTAATTTCATATCAGCCACATTTAAGATCATTGTTACATTAAAGCACAATGCTACAGAAGGATGATTTGTTTAAGACAGGCTAAAGAAGCTTACTCGTGCCACTGTTCTATAGAAACATCAGATTGCTTTTGTCCATAACTCTGGATTCGGGATCCCTAAAGCTCGGACCACTGCATCCCAATTCGCCTACTTGTACTATGCCAGAAGAGTAGGCAATTTGGGACATACTACTACTCATAATTGCATCTTTAACGGATCGCTTGGTTACATGCATCAGGTCAATGTTGAAACTGCCCTGTAAATCCTCTTGTCACCGTTTAAATCCTTCACATTCAATTTGTTGTTTTCTGCTAAAGATTTTAGCAATGTTGACGGTAACCATTGACTTTCAATGTTTTTCTTTCCTACTATTGACGTCAATGGGTGCCGTCAGCTGTTTGATTACTAACAGTCTTCAAAATTTCTTTTTTTGTGCTCAGCATCATTTTTGGGTGAACTATCCCTTTAAAAAAGTAGGCTATGTTCTACATGTGTGTAATATAAATGTAATCTTACATTCATCATGTTGTCGTGACCTACAGCTTCAGTTGCATTCGCCATTCACAACTCCTCTCCCGTGGCCTCATGGGGATAGCATTGTGTTCATTGGATGCACATTTCAGAATTTCATCAGACATAGAGGTCATCTGGGTACTTTTTGCCAATATACTGTTTTATGAATGCTATGAATTTGGACTTACTAATCTTTTCACATACTCTTTTTTTTTTTTTTTTTCTCATAGATGCAGTTCTCGTTTCAGATGCAGACAGACTCTTACCTCATGTTAGAACATACTTCATTAGTGGTTGATAAATAAGTTTAAGTGCATACTTTTGAGTGTGTAGCAGAAGAGTAGGCAATTTTGGACATACTAGCCTACTCATAATTGCATCTAAATCCTTCACATTCAATTTAATTGAACTTTCTACCATATCGGAGAGAAATGTTGTAGCATGTTGGATCTGCCAGTCGTGTGATGCATTTAAAATTTAATGACCAAACGTATCTTTATAAAAGTTCACAATGTTGTTGCAAATATAATGTGGATAACATTGAATAAATATATTTTCGTTAGTTTAGTTACTGATTATTGATCACTCAAACCTCTCTACTTAACCATTGGTCGCACACAATGTTTTTTTGTTTTTTTTTGTAGTCACTTTTAATTTGTGTTTCTAGTTCCAATCGAATCCTCGTCCTACGCACAATGGGTTGTGGGCAATATTAAAGTGTGCACGGATCTGCACTCCGGATTCTAACTGGAAAAGTTAGACCTGGGTGTCTTTGGGATTTGTTTCAACATACTACAATTTGGGACACACTAATTCTAATTTTGAATACTATAGGATGGATAGTAAGTGAACTTGGACGCTGTGTTCCTCTTTATATTGAGTCAAGAGTCCAAAGTGGATGCTTTGTGGATACGTTTTTAGGATTCTTTGATGAATAGAGAGTTTAAGACAGCATTTATTTGAAATGGAAATCTTTTGTAAAATTGTCTTTACTGTCACTTTTGTTCAATTTAATGCATCCTTGCTGATTAAAAGTATAAATTTATCTTAACCTTAGTGATTCAATCTTTTGAAAGGTGGTGTAGATTAATCGGTTTATCAAGAAAGTTTATTTCTAAGAGCGTGTTATGATCCCGCAGACCTCATCCTTTCCCATCTCTCAGATTAGTTTGAAGCTCTTATGTTCCAGGTTAGTTGGATTGATTCCTTGATCTATAATATAATAATCTCAGTCGTGTTGCTGTGAGCATGGTTGTCATATAGGCTGAATTAGAGTAATGCTGTTATTGTCAGTGATGTTTTAGCTGTAGGATTATGGACGGAGATATAATCCCACATCTTTCAATCCCATAGCATGCCGTTGACTGCCGTGGAGAGAACAGAAGTGATGCCTGGATTACGGTGTTGAAGAGATGGATGAGCAGAACATGCAGACAAACACACAAAGTCTCTTAGGACTAACCATTAAGCTTTATTTGCTGTTTTTTTTTTTCTGCTTAAGTTTTTAGCAATGTTGACGGTAACCATTGACTTTCAATGTTTTTTTTTTTCTTTCCTACTATTGATGTCAATGGGTGCCGTCAACTGTTTGATTACTAACAGTCTTCAGAATATCTTCTTTTGTGCTCAACATCATTTTTGGGTGAACTATCCCTTTAAAAACGTAGGCTATGTTCTATATGTGTGTAATATAAATGTAATCTTACAGTCGTTGCATTCGCCATTCACAACTCCTCTCCCCTGGCCTCATGGGATAGCATTGTGCTCATTGGATGCACATTTCAGAATTTCATCAGACATAGAGGTCATCTGGGTACTTTTTGCCTATATACCGTTTTATGAATACTATGAATTTGGACTTACTATTCTTTTCACATACACTTTTTTTTTCTCTCTCATAGGGAAGTAAGACATTTTGGATGCAGACAGACTCTTACCTCATGTTAGAACATACTTCATTAGTGGTTGATAAATAAGTTGAAATCACTAATAAGTTTAAGTACTGGTAAAATTGATGCTGAAATTGAATACATTAAAAGTGGTGAAAAGTATAAAACTACACAGTGTGTATGTCTACTCTCCATGAGGACAATTCATTTACCCAATGTGATTAATGTTACTGAGTGTGAATTTTTTTTTAATGTAAAATATTTTTGCATTTTCAGATATTGACGAAAGAGAGAATCCTATTCAGAAATACACTGTGGATTACAGGGTTGTCATCGTTAACTAAAACTAAAACTATTAAAAATCATTTTCAGTAATTGGAATAAAGCTGAATATAGATATATAATATCTAATATTGATATTAGATGAAGAACTTAACGAAAATTGCTAAAATTAAAATAAAAACAAATTAAAGCTAAATAGAGACATGAAAATAATAATAAAAATGCACAAAATTACTAAAATTAAAATTATATATATATATATATATATATATATATATATATATATATATATATATATATATATATATATATATATATATATATATATATATATATATATATATATATATATATATTCACTCACCTAAAGGATTATTAGGAACACCTGTTCAATTTCTCATTAATGCAATTATCTAATCAACCAATCACATGGCAGTTGCTTCAGTGCATTTAGGGGTGTGGTCCTGGTCAAGACAATCTCCTGAACTCCAAACTGAATGTCAGAATGGGAAAGAAAGGTGATTTAAGCAATTTTGAGCGTGGCATGGTTGTTGGTGCCAGACGGGCCGGTCTGAGTATTTCACAATCTGCTCAGTTACTGGGATTTTCACGCACAACCATTTCTAGGGTTTACAAAGAATGGTGTGAAAAGGGAAAAACATCCAGTATGCGGCAGTCCTGTGGGCGAAAATGCCTTGTTGATGCTAGAGGTCAGAGGAGAATGGGCCGACTGATTCAAGCTGATAGAAGAGCAACTTTGACTGAAATAACCACTCGTTACAACCGAGGTATGCAGCAAAGCATTTGTGAAGCCACAACACGCACAACCTTGAGGCGGATGGGCTACAACAACAGAAGACCCCACCGGGTATCACTCATCTCCACTACAAATAGGAAAAAGAGGCTACAAATTGCACAAGCTCACCAAAATTGGACAGTTGAAGACTGGAAAAATGTTGCCTGGTCTGATGAGTCTCGATTTCTGTTGAGACATTCAGATGGTAGAGTCAGAATTTCTGAAGACAGTTCTGAAGACGAAAGGGGGTCAAACACAGTATTAGTATGGTGTTCCTAATAATCCTTTAGGTGAGTGTGTGTATATATATATATGTATATGTATATATGTATATATGTATATATGTATATGTGTATATATATATATATATATATATATGTATGTATGTAAGAAGAACTAATTCAAAGCATTGATGGTACATTAGCAGTACTAAAAAAGAAACACTGGTGGATTGTAATGGTTTGGCTGTGATCAGGCCGCTCTGTCCCACAGGTTTGACCTCAGGAAAGGCTCCTGGTGTTTTTTTAAGCTCAGCATCGTGAATCCCTGCAGCTGTTCATGTTCTAGCCCTCTTTCACACACTCATTCTGAATCTCCTTCTGTCGCTCTCACCCTCTGACCTGTTTAAAAAGACTCCACATCCATTACAGACCTGATGAACACAGACAGAAAGCACTATAATCTATCTGACACATGCTCTCACTTCATCTCATCTTTCGTCTTGCTTCTTTTAGTCTCGGGTGGCTTGTGTCTTCTCTCCTTCGAAAGAGAAGAGAATGTGATGTTCTCTTCTGTTGAAAAAATAATGTGCTGCTGGTGTGTGTGAGATTGCCATGAAGACACAGGCAAGGGTGGGACAGATGATGGAGAGAGGGGTGTGTCATGTGACATGACCAAGCTGCTCCGACAAGTAGGTCGCTGTGTTGTCCGTCTGTGTTGCTGTTACTCATATAACTAAAGTCTCTTAGTCTGAGCATGACAGACAGAGAAGTAGTGATGCTGGAAACAGAAGACGGAGACCATGACTGAGTCTGCACTCATGCTTGCTTTGTTGAAGTGTTGTTCTTCAGTTTTAGTTGGTGTATCTTCTTAGTGTTCAGTTTGATGATGGAGCCCCAACGGCTGATATACAAAAGACTGGACATCCCGGATCATGTGCATTACATCATCGCCTTCCTCATCCTCATCATCGGCACTCTGGGAGTCACGGGCAACGCTTTGGTCATGTTCGCCTTTTACAGGTACAAGCCTTTTACAGGTACAAGCGCTGAGGTGATGAACTGAAGAACTCAAGCAAATGTCATTGAGTTCATCTCAGAAAGTTTGGGGTTTTATGTTAGGTAAGACTTTGATACATTTAATTAATTATCAAACATTATTTAATTCTCACTTAATGTAGCCTGCATTAATTCTGTTAAACATGATTCATACATCATAATGATGCATACATGATGCTTATTAGTATGCATGTAAGAGAATGGTGCCGTGAATTGTTTTTTAAATCATTTTAAACTACTACAAATTCACTAGTACATTTTAAATAGGCTTAGTCTTGTAAAAAGTAAATATATTATGAAGTCATTAAAGCTGCATGCATAATAATTATAAAATAATTAGCAAAATGCTTTATAAAATGTTTGCTAACACTTTACAATAATGTTTCAATTGTTAATATTAGTTAACTAAATTAGCAAACATGAACTAGCAACAAACAAAACATTTAAAGCATTATCTTAGCTCATGTTAGTCTGAACATACAGTATCTCAAAGGTCAAAAGTTGTGTCTGTTAACATTAATAAATGCACTGTGTACACATGAACATTTGTATTAACTAACATTATCAAATGTTAATAAATGCTTTAAAATATATATTGCTTATTGTTTTCCAATAAGACCTTACTGTAAATTGTTACTGATATGTTTTAGGAGGAGTAGACGGCTGATATGTCACAATGTAAACATCCAAAAACTTTTTAATGTCACTTACCCATTAATATGTGGATGTTCATTAAATATTGATCTGGTAAGTGTAATATTTTGAATGGTATACTCACATAAATGTATTATATATCAATATATAAATATATATGTAATTACATTAAATTTAAATGATATAATATAATAATATTAATAGCATAAGTATTACTGCTACAGTTATGTTCAGTTCTGTCAGTTCATTGTTTTCCCTGTGCCCTGTTGCCTGAGTCCTAGTTCTTTGTTTGTTTCCATGGTTGTTAATTAGTTCTACACTTGTTCTGTTTTCCGTTGATTGCTCTCTTGTATATGTAAGCCTTTAGTTCAGTCTGTTCCAGAGTCTGTATAGTTTATGTGAATGTGTTATTGCTATATCTTTCTCCTGGTATTTTTTTTTTTATTCATCTTTGTTCATGCGTTTCTAACACATACCGAACCTAGATTTGATTTGTTGCAGTGTTTTTTCACTTTTTTTTATTTTTTATGGACTTGCTGGCCATCCAACTGCTCTGCCTAGAAAAGGAGGAGCAAAATCTAGAGGACCACACCAAGGACGTCTTAGATCTGGTGTGCCTTAAGCCGGGGACACACTTAACGACTGTAAGGCCGATTATGAATGTGATTTGATACTTACGACTGATCATGCCCAAACAGGCCAAGTCTCGTTCAGTCAGTGTTCAAAGTCTGTGTTTAAAATCTGCTGCAGTCGATGGAAAGTCTGTAAGTGTGTTCAGTTCAGTCTTAGAATGTTTCAGCTATAGTCGTTAAGTGTGTCCCCGGCATTACACACTATCCAGATTGTTCGCTTTGTGTGTCCTACTTTACCAGCCTCAGCAATCCAAGGCACGCGTGCCCGGTGTTGGTCCTCAGGGAGATTTCGCCACCTATGTGGAGTGGGTCCTGGTGAATAACGGATCTCCGTTCACCATCTGCCCCACAGAGGAGGACATCACCAGCCCCACTCCAGACCCAGAGCCCAGCCAGCCATCTTTCACACACTGCATGGAGTGTATGGCAGAGCCCACCGCAGACATGGAGCCCGAGTCTGCCACGATGTCAGTGCTATATGGAATAAAGACTGAGCCAATCATCACCCCGGAGCCCGAGCCTAACGGATTGTCTGACAAGGTTGAATGAGCCGGCTACACCATCCGTCACTGTGGGTGTCCTCGTGGAGTTCGAGGGCATGGAGAATAAATCTTTTATTTTTTTTATTTTTTTAAAGCAGAGGGATTGTTCTTTCTTTTGATATATTGCATGTTCAGATATTCATACAACAAAATATTCTGGGGGCCATGAAATTGTGAAAATGGTCAAAAACGCTGACGTTGGCCGGCAGGGAAAGAGTTAAATAACAATTAATAAAAAAGCAACCTTATGAACATTATTTAGTGTTATCTTTTGTCACCTCATCTAGTTCTTTTTTGTTGGAGTCAAACAAATTTCTTTAATTTTTAGTTTAGTTTATTTTTTGTCCACTTTAAAGAGTTAAAATGGTGCAATATCTAAATGGATTTGTTTTCCGTGAGATAACATCGTAAAATAAAATGTATTAAAAATGAAGTCTTAAAGTGATATAGTGACAGGTTACCTGCCTGTTTTCAACAGATAATCTCTCGTCTGTTGGATAATGCACCAAATCTCGAATATGTTATTGACTTAAATTGTTTTTGTGAATTGGGTCAGTGCGGTAAAACTAGAGCAGGCAGTGAAATGCTAGTAAAAAGCTTTTTCTTTTTTACCATCCCCACTTGCTCAGATTAAAGTTACGTATGTAAAACACCCTGTAGGTCACTGGACAGCCCTAATCCTCATTTTCCAAAATTGTTCTTTCCTTTGTGTTCAAATGTGCTAGAAATTAGGAATATTGCGAATGAGGTGTAAATAACACGTTTGATGCATTTCCATAAATGGATGCAATTATTGCAATCATGGGCTTCTGTAGAGTGGAAGGAAATTGACTGCTATTCCAGGAATTCTGGGAATACTGAGAATCATTGATGGGCAGAACTGCAATGGGGGCATTTGATCTGTTCGATCCAAATAACTCTCATTTGCCTCTCACCTTAATTTTATGCATTTACAATGAAAGGTTTTGTTTTACTTGATTATTGAACAATCCTTAACAATAACTAACAAGTTAACAAAGATTAGTAGGGATATGATCAGTCCAAGTGTACAAAAAAATGTTTTACATTGTTTATTTGCATTTAAATTCGATTTAAATGATTGTCCACCCAAAAAGAAAATTCTGTCATCATTTATTCACTCTCATGTCGTTCCAAACCTCAGTGACTTTCTTTTTTTCTTGTGTGGAACACAAAAGAAGATATTTTGAAGTTCAGGTTCCCATCGACTTCCACTGTATTTTTTGTCCATATTATGGAAGTCTATGGGAACCAAAACCATTTGGTTACCATTACCAACATTCTTAAAAATATCTTGTTTTATGAAAGAAGAAAAGCATATAGGTAGAAGCAAAATATTAATTGTTCATAAACTGTTCTATCTGTTTTAACAATAGTAAAATTTAACTTGATTTTAATGGGTTTTTTTTTGTGTGTGTGTGTGCAGTAATAAAAAGTTGCGGAGCCTGCCAAATTATTTCATAATGAACCTGGCGGTGAGTGATTTCCTCATGGCCATCACACAATCTCCAATGTTCTTCTTCAACTGCCTGTATAAGGAGTGGATGTTTGGAGAACTTGGTAACACTTTTTAGGTTTTTTTTTTTGCATTCACTCCACTACATAACACTTTATTTTCAATTAAACTTGTAAAAAAGTTGTGTCTAAGAAATTATGCTGGTTATCATCATGTTTTGTTCAAGTTCCATTTGAGAGCTGCTGTGCACTCAAAGAAATACTAAGACAATTCAAATTCAAGCTTTTCACCTGATATTTTGAAGGCTTATAAATTCTGTAAATCACAGTATTGACTTTATGTAAGAAACTATATATTGCATATTATGCATGTATTCCCTATATTTGCCCTTAGGATGTAAAATATATGCGTTCTGTGGTGCACTGTTTGGCATCACCTCGATGATAAACCTGTTGGCCATCTCTGTCGATCGCTACCTGGTCATCACCAAACCACTGCAGGCCATCCAGTGGAACTCCAAACGCAGAACCTCTCTGGCCATCCTGTGCATCTGGCTCTACTCTCTGGCCTGGAGTCTGGCACCTCTGATTGGCTGGAGTAAGATTTAAATGTTCTATATTCCTGTAGCTCAAACGGTAGAGCATTGTCGCTTGCAACGCCAAGGTCATGGGTTCGATTCCCAGGGAAAGCTACCCTGGAAAGCCAGAGTTCTCGCGAGAGCACAAGTTGAATTTGCTCAGCGAGTTTACTCTGGCGTCGAGTAATGATGCTCATTAAATATGCCCCTCGATCCGAGCTGCACCAATCACATCGGGTTATCTGATATAGGCGGAGCTAAACAGATGACGACAGCGCTGCGACGTCGAAGTCATTAGTAAACATTGCAAGATGGCTATGGATGAACACCAGTTGTTTGAAACGGCTTTGGCCGCTACAATGAACGAGTTAGACTTGGCTTTTTATCTAAAAGAGGAACAGAAGACGCCGCTCGAATCGTTCCTTTGTAAGAAGGACGTTTTTGCTGTTTTGCCGACCGGATACGCATGAGTCTAATCTACCAGTTAGCTCCGCTGGTAGCTAAGCGTATGGGGCTTGTTGTGATTGGTCGTAGTGTTATCCAATTGCGTGCAGTGAGATTTTCAAATGCATGCTTGATGCCGCCCCTCGAGCTGGCCGAGTTTCATTAGTCGACGCCAGACCATTAATCTTTTAGATTTAGGTCTGGATTTCCAGGCTAAGGGAAAGCAAGAACTGATAAGAATGCAAATGTGTACCTTGAAATGCAATGTAAGTCGCTTTGGATAAAAGCGTCTGCCAAATGCATAAATGTAAATGTGACCTAAAGTAGGTCTATAATAAAGAAAATCGAGGTATATAAGGCTGGTAAGTCATTTCAAGTGTCTGTTAAAAGCGTGCATTGCTCTTGCAGGTTCCTACATCCCTGAAGGTCTGATGACATCATGCACGTGGGATTACGTCTCGCCGTCCCCCGCCAACAGGAGTTACACCATGATGCTGTGCTGTTTTGTCTTCTTCATCCCCCTGGCCATCATTCTCTTCTGTTACCTGTTCATGTTCCTCGCCGTACGACAGGCCTGCAGGTCTGAGCCCCTCACTGGCGTCTTGAGTTTGAAGAGTGATCATTGAAAAACGTTCATTACGGTATTATGTGTGTGTTTAGAGATCTGGAAAGGCTGAGCTCTAGAAAGTCCACCTTTGTGAAGCAGCAGTCCATGAGGAGCGAATGGAAACTGGCTAAAATAGCGGCTGTGGTCATAGTGGTTTTCGTTTTGTCCTGGGCTCCCTACGCATGCATCACCCTCATCGCCTGGGCTGGGTGAGTTCTGAGTATGCACACATTTTCAGAAATGTGTATTCATACATTTCTGGGGACTTCACATTCATGTGTTCCTCAGCTTAGGCATCATCACTAAATATATTGCTTATACTTAGGATTAGTTTGTTAAACAAGCTCAATAACCCTAAGAATGTAGCTTGTGCTACATGTATGAATGATACTCTATCGTTCAAAAGTTTGGGGTCAGTAAGATTTAATACTTTTATTTAGCAAGGATGCATTAAATGTATCAAAAGGCACAGCATATTACTCTCTAAAAAATATATTCAGGTAACCTATTTACCTCAACTTAAATAAATACATGGCTGCAAGGAATTAAACCATTTAAGTTATTTTGATGATATCTGTTGACAATAATAAATAAATAGCCTATTGTGTGTAATTTAAATAGAAATTTCTGTGTTAATGTTAATTTCTGTTTTAATAAATAATAAACGAGACTAATATATGATTAACAGATATTAATTGGTTCCAGGGCCACCGCTCAATTTAATTTATTTGAGTAATCAACTTAAATAAATTGTGTTTATGCTACAAATTAAGTTCTTCTGGTCTAACTCAATGTAGTTTTTTTTGTTGAACACAATTCCATTAGAAGTTACTGTTTAATAACTCCAAAAGATTGATGCAAACTGTTGTGTTAATTTTTGTTGTTGTTGCTGAGCCAAAACATTTGATTTTAACAGGTAGAATGATTTCTGAAGGATCACGTGACACTGAAGACTGGAGTAATGATGCTGAAAATTCAGCTTTGATCACAGGAGTAAATTACATTATAAAATATATTCATATTACTTTAAATTAGTTATTTTAAGTTGCAATAAAATTTCACTTTGGATTAAATAAATGCAGCATTGGTGAGCAAAAGATACTTCTTTTAAAAGCATTGCAAATTCTCACTGACCCCTAAACTTAACATAAAATTTCATGGCTGTATGCGTCAAGCTTAAACATCAGTAATATTGTCACATGCAATCATAAAAGTATGACCTTGTACTGAAGCTACGGCCATGTGATAGGAGCCGAACAACTGCTTACTTGTTTGAGCCCATTTTTTTTTTGTTATCTGTTCTGTAGGCATGACATGGTCTTTCCTCTGCGATTAAAAGATACATTTGCTTGAGAAATAATTCTGAAATACAGTTTTTGCCCTAAATTTGAAAGTTAATTGTACCTAACGCATCTTATGTGTTGTGTTTGCAATGTAATATTGGGTAAAATGTGGGTAGTGTCTGTAATTGGGTCACAATTTCTGTATAACCACATACTTTAAAGTACTAAAGTACAAAACAAAAACAATCATTTAACACTGGACACACGTTGACCTTATAGCAGATATTGTCAACTTATATGTGGTTAGATAAATTGATATTGATTTGAAAATACCTTTTTTGTTCAGAATTAATTGAGGTTTTAGCTCTGTTAAGTGTTGATGATACTGTTTAATTGTTTAGAGTAAAGTCACCATTATTGTTATTTGGGATCAATTTGAATATTGGATATAAAATATTTAGAGGACTTTTAGTGCTTTAAATCAATTAATCGCATCTAACATAAATGTTTTTCTTTATATAATATGTGTGTATGTATATATATATATATATATATATATATATATATATATACTGTATATGTGTGTGTGTGTGTGTGTGCAGTATACAGTATACACACACACACACACATAAATACAGTATATATAATCACATAGATTAATCGCATCTAACATAATTTTTTTGTAATATACTGTATATATACAGTATATATTGTATTTATGTGTGTGTGTATACTGTATGCACATACACACACACACACACACACACACACACACACACACACACACACACACACACACACATAAATACAGTATATGTATGTATGTATATATATATATATATATATACAGTATATTACAAAAAAAATGTGTGTTAGATGCGTTTAATCTCGATTCTCGAATCTCGATAAAGTATTTAAAAAATGCATTGATGGAATTAAACTTCTGACTCAAGACCAGCTACTGAGATATAAACCTCAATATATGATCCATTGAAACAGTTTACTGGATGCTACATTTGCTGTAATCTTTATACTGTATTTCAGAAGTGTTACCGTGTCTGTAATCTGCAAATCCCCTGATTACTGTTTATCTGGCACTTTTCGATGTACATTTGTCTCATAAGTGTGTGTAGCTCTATAGTATCTGTTAAGCTCAGCACAGCTGTGAGAAGTAGGAAATTATTTTAAAACATTGTAATCTCTGTTTCTGTCTGCAGCGCTGCACTGCCGTCCTCTACACTTTCTGAATGACCTACATGTGTTCAAAAGTAACTCGTTTTTCCTCGGTTTCTCAGGCATGCGAACATCCTCACGCCCTACTCTAAAACACTGCCGGCGGTCATCGCCAAGTCATCCGCCATCTACAACCCTTTCATATATGCCATCGTTCACACCAAATACAGGTAAATGAATCATCAGTAAAACAAATACACAATCACAAAAATACATACATGCAAAAATATGCTAGACTTTATCTAAAACTGATTTAAACCTTTTTTTTAATGCATGCATTTATTTAAAAAAAAATTTTTTTTTGTATTATTGTATAACTATTATAAATAGTCTATTTAAAGGGATATTTCACCGCTGGAAAGATGAATGTGTATTTAAATTGGGTCATTTATGTAGTAGAAATGTGAAATTATTTTAGAAGTTGGTGTCTTCTAGACTGAGAAAAGACAGAAAATGTATTTTTGGCTCATGTGGATGAAAGACAACAACTCCCAGAATGCACTTGCTTCGCTGCCCTACGAGGCCACTCCCACCGGTTACAGAGGGCAGTATCGGAAGAAATGACACAGCTAGGCTACTAGTCGACTCGAAACTGAAAAGACAGCGTTTTATCGTGAGATCCCCCTATGGGCGGGTTGAACACATGTGGAACGAGCTCCTCCTACTGGCTGGAGTCTCTCGCCGCTGGACAAAAAAGCCTCAGATGGCGTTAAATGATGATTTTTCACCAGAGGTTTTTTTCCAGACACACATTACAGAAATCTCTCGTCTCAGGGGGACATGAGGGAGGGAAGCACGGCCATTCCAAAATACTACCGGGTTTCTAGTGATACAAAGCTTAATGCTAATCGGTGAAATATCCCTTTAAGTGAAATCTGGGGTAATGATTACAAAAATTCAGCTTTGCATCAGGAATAAATTTAATTTTAAAATATATTCAAATAGAAAACAGTTATTTTAGATAGATAGATAGATAGATAGATAGATAGATAGATAGATAGATCCACATCCTCATGATGATTCTCTCTGCAGAGCCACATTAGCTGCGAAGGTTCCTGGTTTGTCCTGTCTGTCTCGCTCTCAGAAGGACTGTCTCACCTCCTCCACCAATAGCGAAGCCTCCAGTGTCAGCAGACAGTCATCTGTCTCCAGGAACAAACTCTACACGACCACCGCCAAAGACTCCTGTAGAAAGGTTCATCTGTAGACTTGTTTTCATAAGACTCACATGAGACTCCAGTCATATCAGTGGCCTATAGACCGTTGAAATCACATGACCAACTGAATACTTCTCACTTATAATCTCACGAATATTCTGCTGGTTTATTCTCATTTGTTGAAGCTTCATTATGAATCTATATTTTAGGGTGTGTGTTTATGTGTGAGATTGCAGGTAATGGGAGAAGTGGAGCTGGACCTGATGGAGAACAGGTCGAACGTGTCTAAAGTGTCATTCAGAGGCTTTTCTAGAAAGCGGATCCTCAAATGTTCTTCACTGCTGATAGAGGAGGTGAGGTTTAATTCACTGACTTACACTGAAACATTATATACAGGTAGAGATCAAAATGAATGTATAGGAAGGGGCGTGTGTGCCCATATAACTCAACCAATCACCACGCGTGTTTGTGTGTGTGTTCTGTAGCCCCCGGTTCCGATGAGAGGGTCGCTCAGTCTATGTGAGCGCGATCTCGTCTCCGGTTCCTTCGCCATGGCGAGCGCACCGATGGATATTTGCACTAAAAAGAGCAGGAGTGCTGAAATGACCTCTGACCTACAATTTAACCCTAAGAACGACTCCGTGACCCACAGCTCCTCGGACACTCCCACAGTCATCATTAGTCCAGCCTCGGAGAGCAACATGAGAAAAGATACCGTTGGAGAAGAAAAGTCTGGATCTCAGGACTCAAGGAGCTTAATGTTCGACCTCACAAACATAAACTGTCAAACGGCAGAGTTGATGGAGAATATGGAGAGATTTCTCACATGAACCGACCAGCACTGACACTGTTAAATAAAAATATGCATTGCACGAAGACAGCAGCATATTAATTAATAACGTTAAATTTTTATTTAACTTACAGTTCTAAGCTTTAATGAAAGGTGACTTAGAGGTGTTTTTTGTGTGTGTGTATTAGTTTTTACTGAAAATGTACGATATTTGTCAAAGGTTTGTTTTGATTAAAAATAATATATCCACATGAACCTCGTTGATCAGGAAAATGTCTCCATGTATAGTGACAAACAGGTTTTTAGGAAAGTGCTGTGCTGTTTATTGATCAGTGTTGTGGGAGAAAATAAAATATGTGTTTTTATTTTTGTCTTGCCGTCTAAAATATTTACAATAATGTGCAATTTTAAAAGGTACACTGTGTAACTTTTAGCCATCTAGCGGTTAAAAAAACAAAACCGCATGCCTTTTGGGGAAGAACATTGTATTGGTTGTGTGCTTGACTGTGCGGATGAATATGGTTCTTTATCATAACAAAAAAAAAAAAAAAAAAAAATAGAGAAATAAGGATTGATTATGTATTGACTAACTATTTAAATGTTAATTTTGAACAAAAAACTGTTTAAACAGATCCTTTCTAATGTCATACCTCAATACAAATATAATTTCTCTTGTATATAAATCCTTTGTGAAATATCATAATTTTGAACCTCAACTGTCCTGAAAATTAAATCTATATTTAATACATAAGAAATGAATTCAATGACCAAAAGGTACATTAATTTGTTTAATCAGCTTTTATCTAAAGCAACATACAAATGACAATCAAAGTAATATTTAGCTGTGTCCAACTTTTTTGAATATATTTACAAATGCAAAAGTGTAAATACATTTTGTATTATGTATCTTTACTGTATATTGGCATTACATTGGCCATTGGACACCCTACTCTCTAAATATTGATATTTAATTATAATATTTATATCATGCTTAATTTGTTGGGAGAAAAAAATTATTTTTTGAGAGTTTTAATCTTAACTATTAATGAAAATTGTCTAATATTCTAGAGATCTTCGTGTTCATTATCCATCCAGCAGAGGACGCTCCAGTTTCTGTCATCATTCTCATATCACATTTCGACCTGTACAAATGATTCACAGTATAACTTTAATACAGAACTGATTAACTTTAAGTAAATAGTGTACCTATTGTCTCACTTTCAAGTACCTTAATATCAGCAACATTAAACTGCGCTTCAAAGAGATTTAACCTTATTTAGATCACATTGATTTCTAAACGGTCCACCCATTTGTCTCTGTTGATTTATGAGTGCATTAGCCCAGAGCATAAAATAAACTCCAATCACTCAGACTGCTCTGTCTACATTTAGCTGTTAGGAAAATTAGAGGATAGTTTGAACCAGAGTACATTATTGATCCCCATTCTTTGTATAGATGCTAATAATGGCTTCTTTATGCACTGCCGTTGGTCTGTGTCCTCTATACTCTATATCCTATTTAGCCCCCATTAACATCAATGTGGATGCTTTTAGACTGTCTATATGGGGTTTTCATCCTTCGTCTAACATATCAGATTGTCCAAACCTAGCCTCTAGTCTTTGCAAACAGCTGTTATACAGGGCCTGTGTGTTTAGGTAGAGGACTGTAATCTCTCTGTGTAAGGTAGCCTAAGGTTTTTTCCGTGTCATCATGAATCATTACTTACTCGAGTGATTCAATATGGCAGTCTCAGTTTTTCTCACACCTTTACATTCTCTATATCAATGCATTTTATTTATTTATTTATTAGTTTTTAAATCTGAGGCCACAGCTCTGTGTGCTTTTAAAACAACACTGTTAAAGTATTTCTGTCAGGTAACCTAAAATGTGCTTCATGGAAGCATATAAATACACTAAAAGTCAGAAATATTATGTAGTGAGACTGAATAAATCTAACTACATTATTGTATTATGTTATTATTTATTTTATTATGTTATTTTTTATTTTATTTTAATTATTTTTTCTTTATTCATTTATTTTATTTTATTATTTTATGTGCACTTTTTCCGGACTTTCTATTTATAACCATACATTGAATTTGTAAGTTAATTTGTATATATATATATATACAGTGCAATGCATAAGTGAATACACCCATGCTAAAGTTGACTAAAAAGAGGAATAAAAAATCATATTTTGGAAATTGAACTTAATGCCTTAATTTAAAAAATTAAGAAAAATCCAACCTTTAAGGACACCAATTTTCTTTGTGAATGAATAATGTATCGTAAATAAATAAATGTTCTTCCTTAAAATACATGGTGCATAAGTGAGTACACCCCTATGTTAAATTCCCATAGAGGCAGGCAGATTTTTATTTTTAAGTATTTTTTTATATTTTTTTTTAGGATACTATGCATCCTGATAAAGTTCCCTTGGCCTTTGGAATTAAAATAGCCCCACATCATCACATAGCCTTCACCATACCTAGAGATTGGCATGATTTTATTTCAGTTAGCCTAAAAGCTAGTTTGATTTGCATTGAGAGATGATCTTATGGAAAGTACCCCATGCCAATCTCTAGGTATGGTGAAGGCTATGTGATGATGTGGGGCTATTTTAATTCCAAAGGCCAAGGGAACTTTATCAGGATGCATAGTATCCTATTTTTTTTTTTTTTTTAAATACTTAAAAATAAAAATCTGCCTGCCTCTATGGGAATTTAACATAGGGGTGTACTCACTTATGCACCATGTATTTTAAGGAAGAACATTTATTTATTTACGATACATTATTCATTCACAAAGAAAATTGGTGTCCTTAAAGGTTGGATTTTTCCTAATTTTTTAAATTAAGGCATTATGTTCAATTTCCAAAATATGATTTTTTATTCCTCTTTTTAGTCAACTTTAGCATGGGTGTATTCACTTATGCATTGCACTGTATATATATTTATATTTTACTTTATCAGTATAATATATACAAATGTAATTCAGTAATTCAAAACTTTGAATTGTTTTTGTTTCATTTTAATTTAATATTGTATTTTTCATATTGTATTTTTAATTTGTATACACTTTTGCCAGGACATTATACTGTATTTATAATTGGTATAAACCATTAAATGCATTGGTTTTTTGGTTTTTTTTATATATATATATATATTTTTGCATCATACAAATTAAATATTTGTATAAAATGTCATTCAGCTGCACACACTGAATTGTTTTTTGTTTCATTTTTTTTTTTTTTTTTTACAGATATTGAACCTATTACAGCATGGACAATATATTGGCAACATAATAGTAGTACAAAATGTAATAAGCCTTGCAATGTAGCATCCATAAAAATAAAAATAAAAAATAAAAAAAGGGGGGGGGGGGTTTAGGGGAGATGCAGGAAAGTCTGTCTTTGCAATGTTTTGCATGAATGTAATGTTTCGTATACTTCTCCAAGTGTGTGTATCTGAAGGTTGGAGTAATGGGCGTGGCGAAAGGTAGGGGGCGTGTCGCTGGTCCAGCCCATGTTTAGTGACGTCACTCGCGGAGGGAACATGAACCTCGCAGCGCCTCCGCAACTGAACAACAGACGCCTCACATCACAGACCTTTACACACAGACACAGGTAAGTGCAGGTTCATCACATCACACGAGAGAGGAGAACGTGTTAAACTGTCATAGGAGCGCAGCTGTGCGAATAAAGTGTTTTATATAGTTTTCAGTTAAACAGGCTACTTTTATCCGACCGGGGCATGTTGTCACAGCAGCACTTGCTGTTCACTGACACTGATTTGAGAAGAATACGGTTGTTTGAAAAGTGAAAATAAGCAAATTTTAACTCAGCATGTTTGCGTTTAAAATGTATAACAGGCTATTTAAAGGCTTTTCACTCAAATGTAAACAGTAGGACAATTCTGAAAAGTAATTTGTGAAACAAATATATGTAGAAACATTCTAAAATATACCATTGTTTTGTTCAAAAGAGCATATTGTTTAAGAATACATAAACAACATGTCCCTATATAAATGTGACAACTTGCCCCAAACGTAATATATATGGGTCAAAAGAAACCATGTTCTCTTTTAACCTTTTGGTTTAAATGCCAGTGGGGTTCTTGTGTTTACCCAATACCTATAGCAAAGCTAGGATGGCACTGGATATTTAGTTATAGTAAATATACTAATTCATGACAGCTTTAATTGTCTTTGGCTCCTATATGACACTGAAGAAATTATTGAATGCATGGATTTTTTTTTGTGTGTGTGTGTGTAAATGATGTTAGGTTTTCATCTTTGTTGATATCGCATGAATAAAAGTTGCTCAATATTAGTAAACACCACAAATGGAGTGAATTGAGTAAACTGAAATCAATGGTGAAAGCGATTAACATTTGGTTGTGTCGAGGAGCCTTGATGTCTCATTGATGTCTCTGGGGGCCCCATATGGATGGGCTGGATGTCATATGTTATGCAAGCTGGGGGCCGTGTCTGTCTTCACCCCCTCTGGATGAGCACATTACACATGCAGCACATGAGAACTATTATTCAAAACAATTCATCAATTCAGTATATATAAAATGAAGATGTTTTGCAGAATCTTTTCTGTACAGTGCTTAGTTTCATGCAGATATTTTCAAATAGATGTTATCTTATCTTTTTGAAAGATTAAGTTAACCTAAAAATGTAGGTATTATATTAGGAATGTAAATATAATTGATTTAAGACTGACTACATTAATATTAACTACATTTAAATTAATATTTAAATCATACATTACATTTATTTATTTTATTAATTTAGCTTTTTTAACTTTTTTTTTATCAGCATAATATGTTAAAAATAAAAAAATGTATATCTTGCCTTTTTGGATAAACTGTTTCTAGCTTCTTTGCAATGTCTGTGACAGTTTAGCATGGACTTTTAATCTTTTGAATGAAACTGCAGGCATGCATCATTGTGAACACTGATTCTTTCACACGCACACACACACACACACACACGCACAGCAAACAGATGCTCAAATGCACAGACACTATTTCATTATTTATTTTTAGCATGTAGAACATTGATTGGTCCTTGTGAAGATCTGCTCACTTACTGTTCCAGGAACGACTGCCTTTTGGGGGTTTAGTTATTAGTAATGTTTAATTAGTCAAGCATTACTGTTACAGTTGCTCGTATTTAGAGATTTGAACAAACTTCAAACCCTGAGTATTAAACGTAAGTGTTTAATCTGTCATATAGTGTGTGTGCTTCAGACAGGAATTATGCCTTAAATAATGATGTTGCTTTCCTATGCAGTTAGACTTCCAGGTTTGGAAATGTTGTGTGAGTTGTCAGCAGGAATCAGACGACTGAATTAGTTGCTAGTCTGGTGTAATTGCATTGATTCAGTGCAGACAGATTGGGATTAAATTAGATTAGTGTTGAGTCACATAGAGCCAGCCAGTTTGTTTGTGTTCATGTGCATGATATTTTTATTTAGAAATGTCTCACGCACACTATAATGATAAGTTAATGTACTTAAATCACTTTGTAATGCTAATGAATCATATCATCTAAAACTGTGGCCTGATGAAACACAATGCAATGCAACAATCTGTTTTATACAAAGTCACTGGATCTATAATGGCACGTTGGTGGAAAAGACAGTAAACCAGAGAGGCCCTTAATCCGATAGCTATTATTTGCCACACACACACACACACACACACACACACACACACACACACACACACACACACACACACACACACACACACACACACACACACACACACACACACACACACACACACACACGTATTGTTCTCGTTTTGGTCTCAGCTGTTCTCACTTAAGCTACTTACTGCCGCCACTCAGTGTGCATCCAAATGCTCTATTGTGCGTCTTTGCATATATCATTTATCATATGTCACTATGTGATTTCCTTATGTATGGCTGCACTTCTGTGGCAATAGCGATGTGTGTGTTTGTGTGTGTGTGTGGTTCAGGTAAACCCTACATTATGGGGACAAAATGTCCCCACAAAGATGGCAATATCTGAAATCCTTATCATCATGGGCACATTTTTTGGTCCCCATGAGGAAAACAGCTTATAAATCATACAAAGTGATGTGTTTTGAAAATGTAAAAATTTTGAAAGTTTTTTTGTGATGCGTAGGATTAGGGTTAGTGTAAGGGGATATATATACACAGTTTGTACAGTATAAAAATCATTGTCTATGGAAAGTCCCCATAAAACATGGAATCCCATCGTGTGTGTGTGTGTGTGTGTGTGTAGCAGGGAACACATGGACTGTGATGAGATTTAAACTATTATTGATATTAGATCTGGGTCAGATACCGGACAAACCCCTCACTCAACACACACATGAGTGGATATGATATGTGTGTGTGGATATATGATGATATATCTCACTGTCTGTCTATCAATTAATGGCAGTTCCATCCATCCATCCATCCATCCATCCATCCATCCATCCATCCATCCATCCAGGTAGTCAGATTGACTAACAAAGATGAATAGAATGATGAAAGATACATTTGTTTAATGAGTGTGACATTTGTCTGATAGCTGATGAAGAGTCATCTGAATAATGATGACAGTACGGATCACATGTGGATCTCATCTCCATTCCAGTGTTTACAGCAGTCTTACTCTTTTCCACTGGTGAATTATTGGACAATACGAGCAGTAGATAGAGATACTGGCAGGCTAAAGCGTTCCCTCTTAAAATGTGCTGAGTACAGGACGCCAGTCCTACCCGTGGAACATTCCAGCGTCTGATCCTGACCGTCTAATCTCAGAACCTTTGTTCTGGGTTCTAGTTGGCTTTATGACGTTTCCTTCTTAATGTTTGGCAGCACGTCTAGGGTCCATTCCCAAAATATCAGCGCGTAAGCCCAAGCACCCCCATCCCAACCCCCAAAATACACCCCCCCCCCTCTGATAGATGGGTATAAAATGACAATCTGCCATCTGGGTGGATCATTTTGTGTCGGACCTTTAGACCATTATTATTCGCTGTGTTGCAGAGGAGTTTTCGTTTAGTCAAGACTCAAGAGTGTTGCTTTCTGAAGGTAAATGTGTCTGGATTAATTGTGCTGTTGTTGCCAGGTGTTCTGATTAACTTGTGTGGAATGTTTACTTCATGGTAACTTTTTTTATTTGCTTACTGATATTTTATTATTTGACAGTTTGAATTTGACAAATCTTTCAAAAACATTTGGGGTCAGTACATTTGATTTCGTTTAAAGAAATTAATAGTTGATCAAAATGCCAGCAAAGACATTTATAATGTTACAAAATGTTTCTTTTAAACTTTCTATTCATCAAATAATCCTGGAAAAATGTAAATAAATAAATATATACAGTAAATACAGCTGAAAACTGGAGTAATGGCTGCTGAAAATTCAGCTTTACGTCACAGGAATGAATTACATTAAAAAATTATTAAAATGGAAAACAGTTTTTTAAAAATGTAATAATATTTCACAATATTACTGTTTTTACTGTATTTTTGATCAAATAAATGCAGTCTTGGTGAGCATAAAAGACTTCTTTTAAAAAAAAAAGTAAAAAATCTTATCGACATGGACAAGTATCTTATTAAAGATATTTTGATAGAATTGGTATCAATATTGAGATGGCCCGCTTACGATTCAACATTTGATCCAAATACTATATGGTAGCTTGGACTAAACGAGCCCTCACAGCATACCGTAATTTTTAACATAAAGGAAAAGTGTTGGGTTTTGAGACACTTAAATGTGAATACTTGTTATGTAATCAAGATTTTCATAGTTACTTACAAATAAGACATACAATTATTAATATTACAAGGGACTATAATGACAAGGAAAACAATAGTATTCTTGCAATGTTTATTTCAATATATAAAGCGGGTGACATGACTAAAATAATTACAAAATTATATAAAAGTCTACAAGACAGTAAATTAGAAAATACCCAATATATTAAAAATAAAAGTGAAATGGAAGGAAATGTTGAAATCCTAGAGGAATATTGGAAAAGTATTCTTAAATCAAAGTGGAAGACAACACATTCCTCAACCTGGAGATAATTCGGTTGGAAAAATATCACTAGATTTTTCCTCACCTCTGAGCAGAAGAGATATCAAAGCAAAAGTGCAATCTGTGGCTCGGATCAGCCAATCATAGGGAATGCTCTGGGAATGCTCTGAAGTTCAGGAATATTGAATCTCTAAAATCCATAAGAGTTTAGAGTGTATATTCAAGGTACCCATCCAATTTAGTTTTTTAACTCTATACTTTGGTCTTACAAATCCTAAATTAGAAGACAAATCTGATAAATGTTTGATGAGGATCCTGTTGATAGCTTGCAAAAAAGCTATAACCAGAAAATGGTTACAACCTGAAATACTGGAAATTAATGATTGGCTGGGAATAGTTTACAAAATCTACATGATAACAATGAATCTTCGGTTACAGTCTGAGAAATTTGTCAAGTTATGGGGAAAATGGATAGATTACATTCTCCCACTAAGACCAGACCTTGTATAAAAATGAGGATAATTAAGAATAGTAGAGAAATCTTGAGAATTATTGAGAAGTAGGGTTACGAAAGAAATAAGGAATAAAAGAAGTAATAGTTTAAATAAAAAAATAAAAAACCCATAGAGTACTTCTGGAGTCAAATATACAATCCTCAGGTTCCTTTTGTATATAGTTGAGGAAAAAAATGTATATAAGAAGCCAAAACTGATAGACGGATTTGGTACCCAACCTATATACAACTACAGTATATTGTTTATTGAATTACAACATAGGCTGTATTACTGTAATAGCTAATATTACTGTAATAAAAACCTAAAAATAAAAAAAATCTTACAGACCCCAGACTTTTTTTTTAATAACACTATGTTCTTAAAAATATCTATGCCTTTAATACAGCTTTCTGCTACTAATCAGCTTCATTAGTAGTGTTTCATAAGGCAAGCATCACTATTTCTATTGCTCATAAGCCACTAACCCATAATATTAAAACTTTCCTTCAAGTAAAACAGGTTTTTGCTAGTAAGCATCCACTCTGAACACCTTAACAACTGCATAGCAATAGCAACCCTTGTGTTTTGCACAGACACGCCACTTACAATCTATTTAGAAAATGTAAAAAGTTCTAAATCATGCACTTTTCAACAATGTCCGACTGAACATTTTTGCCCTCTCTCTCTCTCTCTCTCTCTCTCTCTCTCTCTCTCTCTCTCTCTCTCTCTCTCTGTCTTCCCAGGGCATTCTGTGAGGAGCTTCTAAGTGTGTGTTTGGCAGCCTCTGAGGGTGTGTTTAATATCGGACAGCTACAGTATGAGTGGTAAATACAGTGTGGTATTACAGGGTCCGGCTCCCTGGGGCTTCAGACTGCAGGGGGGGAAAGACTTCAACATGCCTCTCTCCATTTCACGGGTGAGTACGAACACACACACACATTCATTCAAACATGATACACCCCTTCTGACCCCCGACACCATCTGCACCCCTTTAATGATCTCTCACACCCCTCGCTCTTCTCTTTTTGTCTATTTTCTCTGTTGCTTTTGAACTCACCATTATGTATAAGAGTGTGGTAAGCTGTGTTTTAAAACGGTGCCCAATGTTTATCATGTGACCTAATGTTTAGAAAAGGCCAGTCATTTACAGCTGCCTGTGATTGAGAGATGCATATGGTGTTAAATACACACTACTGCTGTAAAATCTACACCAGGTTTGGTAAGATGTTTTTCAAAGAAGTCTCTTACACTTACACAAAGGATGCATTTGATAAAAAAAAACTAAATTTAAATTTAAAATAACTGTTTTAACACATTTTAATGTATTGTTTTAATCATTTAATTATAATTTATACATTTTAATACGTTATTTATTAAATGTAATGTATTCCTATGATCAAAGCTGAATTTTCAGCATCATTACTCCAGTCTTTAGTGTCACATGATCCTTATAATAAATCATTATAATATGCTGATTTGATGCTCAAGAAACATTATCAATGTTGAAAATAGTGCTGCTTAATAAAACTGTGATACATTATAATTATAATTTTTACAGCATTCTTTAATGAATATCTAAAGTTAAAAAGAACAGCATTTTTAAAATTATTGTTTTGTAACACTATACATATCTTTACTGTCACTTTTAAACAATTTAATGCATCCTTGCTGAATAAAAGTGTTGGGGAATTGCCACTATATCAGGCCATTAAAAAATATTAAGATTTAAATGGAAATAAATAACTGAAATGTGATTAGTGCATTAGTAAATAATAATAATAATTTGTATTATTTTTTTAAATCATTACAGCTTGAATGCAGTGCAAGTTGCTTTGTATAAAAGCATCTGCCAAATGCAAATATAAATGTTTCTGTTTGTCACTTCTTTTTTGAGAAGTCATATTTCAGTGCCTCTATATTTATAGGCGCTTTCTTCTAATGTCACTTGATAGCAGTTAAAATGTTTATTTTAAAATATAATACACACTCGTTAGTTTTACCCTCATCTAATTTCCTCTTGACCACAGGGCAAACTTATTTATCTATATCTGATAAATGATCTATGTAACCTTTCCTTTCCACCTGTTCATACTTTTAATTTCCTAATGAGTCTTCCACACTCCCTGTATCTACAGTATCTTTCTCCCTCTCTCTCTTTTACACACACACACACACACACACACACACACACACACACACACACACACACACACACACACACACACACACACACACACACACACACTCACTCAGATCCACTTATGTCACACGCCCGTTTGAACTGCCAATGTATGACAGCTATTCCCACAATGCCATCTGGCAGAGGAGTGATGTAAATGACCTTCTGATTGATTTTCCTTGCCTCTCTCTATTTCTTTCCCTCCCCGTCTCCAAGCTCTTCCTTCTCTCCCTTTGCCTTCGCCTGTCCGCCTCGCTGTCTCTAAGTGTTTCATTCTTATGGGTTGCTTAAAAGCTCATAGCAATGTGATCTGACTTTGGACTATTGGGCAATTTCATATAAATGTTTTCTGCTAATGGTTGCGACAGTCAGACAGTGATTCGTCACTTCACAGTTTGTGATGTTGTGGTTCGTCTCGCTGCTGGTCGGTTTGGTTTGTGGCTTAGAGCGCTTTATACAGGAAGCCAGTGAAAATATTTGATCAATTGTGCGAGAGCTCTCTCGGATCCCGCTACAGACGTTACTCACAGTCAATAAAAGATGTTATTTCAACTTCTGATCCTCAGTAAAATCTGGGAGCGCTGCCGTCAGCTATAGCCAGGGTTCAGTTCTGTGCTAGTGTGCTGGACACATCATTAATGTGGGATTTACAGTCCTCTCATCTCTATTCAGCATCGTTGGGGGAGTACGAATTAGTGAAACTGCAGTGTGACAGTAGCTCATCTGTTTACAGGCTTTCTAACAATGTTTTTCCAGCAGCCAGTGTGATTAGGTGTATATTAGAAAAAAATCCATAAAAATGTCACTCATTGTACTGTTAATATGAAGGAATTTTCACAGGTGTTTTTTTATTTTACATTATATAACAGTCAATAAAAAAATTAACATGCTCTTAAAATGTCTCTTTCTTAAATAGAGTTCAGAAGTTTCATTTAGTATATTTTAATGAACAGGTAAAAAAAAAATTGTTTAATTGGTTTATTTGGACCAATAGTGTCCCTGAAATCAAATCAATCAAAATCAATCAATATATTTTAAGAGTTCAGATACAAAAGCCTCTAAGTGCCATCTGAAATTTTCTTCTAGAATGATCATTTTTATCAAGCTTGTATATTTAAGTTCAGAAATTTCACTTAAATGGCAATGAAAATAACCTATTAATTGTTATTTAAGTGAAATTACTGAACTTAAATATACAAGCTTGATAAAAATGTTCATTCTAGAAGAAAATTCTTATAAAAAAAAAATTCTTGGATTAATACTAAGGGCTTGCTCCAGCGCAAACCTTCTTTTGCTGTTAAAAAGCTACTGTCAGGATTTACTAAAGACACGCAGTGAAAATTTAGCGCTGAAAAGGCGTGGACTGGGTTATTTTTGCGGCTGATCTTATTGCAAATGCATTTGTAGGAGTTTCCCTTTCAGATGCAAAATTTATGGGAGGAGAGAATTTAAATGGATCATTCAAGGTGATTTACTAAAGTTTACGATAGTCAATTTATTGGTATTTGCGCCATTATTTACTGCCTAAAAAAAAAAAAGCATGTCTTAAAACAGATTGTGCTGGTCATTATGGAAATGATCCGGCTGCGTCTGTGTTCTTTAATTTGTGTGTCGTCAGGTTCCCATTCCCATATTATCCTGCTTATAACGTGACTGCTTGCCAAATAAATAGATGGAGGGAAAGTATTGAGTTTAAGTAATGCACAATATATCGAAATTATCGAAATATTGCAAATGTATTTATCGCGATATGCATATCGTAACAGCTTGCAATAACGGGTCATGAACAAAAGACAAAGAGAAAATCACTCACTGCTCTGGGCTGAATAACTTTTGTAGCTTTAATAAGAATCAGTATATATATAATTCATACAGTCAAAACTAAACAGTGTTTTATTTCTACATTTGATTATTCAGTTTCTGTTGTTAAATAAACCTAATGAAGGCCTTCCTGAAACCCTAAACCCAGTGGTTTACACTGATGTTAAAATAACACTTCTTATGCTACAGTAAAACACTGCTGTTCACTTTCAGAAGTTGTAGGGATGTTTTCTTGTCACAAAAAGAATGTGAAACACGCATGTAGGTTATATAATTTTAAATATATTTTAAAGATAATTTAAGTTAATTTTACACACTTTAAGCATTATTGAATATCGCATATCACACTTTTCTTCAATATCGTGCAGCCCTAGTAATAAAGAAAGCAAGGCTGATACTAGAGATATACACAGTTATAGCAATAATTATGCAATTTTATCTGAGAAGATTGACCAATCAGAATCAAGTATTCTAATTTCTAGAGACCCACATTTCTGTCAGCAACTGGTGTGGTTCTTAAAACAGACCTTCTGCTTCAAGCTTTGCCTTCCAGATCTCATGACATCATCTCCAGAGGAGTGTACATGTGTGGGTGATAAACTTTTTGTCGATGATAAGATAAAATGAGAATGTTCCAGTTCATGCGATGATAAAATAAGCTGCTCTCTCAGAGGTTCTCTGCAGGCAGTCGAGTGTTTCAGCCGTGAGAATTAAGCTGCAGAGTTTCTGGCGAGAACTGCAGTATTTCTTCAAGTGTTTTTGCTTGTCTGCTGATTTCAGACGGGACGGGCGCTGTGACAGCTTTAGACTGTAAATAAACGTTTGGGGGGGGGAGTGTGTTGGGTTTGGATGCGGACAGGTCTGAGGTTGTGGGAGTGTGATTTTTGGTTGTGGGAAGTTTGGCGGCGAGATTGGGTTGGTTTGGACCTCGCCGAACCCCAGCCAGCTTTACAGAGATTTAATACTCATAAGTTCTGGTTTATGGTGGGATTTAATACAGGGATCTGGTCTAAACTAGGCTTTATAAGACTGTGGTTTGGAGCTGACGATACTTGCTGGTTAGTGTCAGTTCACGGGATCACAGATGGGTGTGTGTTCTGTGTCAATGTCAGTTTCTCTCTTTTTCTTTCTTTCTGTACTTCTGTACCGTCTGACACTAACATTGTGCCATGGTACCACCAGTTTTCTGTACTGTGCTTGTCTTTATTTCTCTTGAATGAAATGTGATTGGTGTAATTCACTCTGCATCTCTCTTTTCCTGTTTGTTTCGTTATTTTTATTTTTCCATGTGGTGTGTAGGTGTGTTTTGGCAGCAGGTTTGTTCTGTATTATAGAAACAGTATAGTCACACTATCACTTTATTAATACACTAGTCAAGTTCGTAGAAACACACAACACACAGTAAAGAACATGTATCTGTTGGATCCGTTTAAATAGCCCATATGGGAAAACATTAAAGTTTAATGAAGATGTCTTTGTTTTCTTTGAAACCTGATATAATGTCAGACATCATTTCACTGAGTTGTTGTTGAAAAGTACAAGCTGTACCGCTTCTCCTGATCAAGTTAGCAGATTGTGCTTCCAGTCTCACCAATAAATCTGCTTGAAACCTCCTGTAAGATTCCACATGTGAACGCGAGACGGGCAGGAAACAAACTCAACCATTCATTCAGACATTTATGATATTTGATTACGCATCGCTTTGGAGTGCATGATTCTGATCGGTCATTCTGTGATCATAACGCTCGCTAAGATTTTGAAATGCTTTTGTCTCTTCTGCTCACAAAGGCTGAATTTATTTAATCAAAAATACAGTAAAAAAAACAAAACAGTATTATTGTAAAATATTATTACAATTTACTGTTTTCTATGTGAATATGTTGTAAAATGTATTTTATTCCTGTGATCAAAGCTGAATTTTCAGCATCATTACTCCAGTCTTCAGTGTCACATGATCCTTCAGAAGTTATTATAATATGCTGATTTGATACTCAAGAAACATTTCTTATTATTATCAATGTTGAAAACAGTTGTGCTGCTTCATATTTTTGTGGAACAGCAATGATAATATTTATTTAAAATAGAAAGCATTTATTTAAATTATACGTGTCTTGACTCTCACTTTTGATCAGTTTAATGCATCATTACTGAATAAAAGTGGTTATTCTTTGGAAATAAAAAAATATAATTATTATATTTAGATATTTAGATTTTTTTTAAGATATATTTTAACAAGAATTTACATTAAAATATGAATAAGTGATTTGGTGTTTATTTTGTTCTTTAAAAAAAATCACAGAAAAAGTTCCCTTAATTGAATAATTTCTGGCACTAACATTTTTAAATCGTTTTTTAGTGCCAGAATCAATTCTTAATGACCCAGAACCGAATGAAATGCCTCTCTGTCTGACTTTTCAAACACATGACTGAATTATTTGCGTAGATCTGTTCGGTATATCGTGATGAAGCACATGGTATCTGTCTCTGGCACTTCATCTGAATATTACTGCACACATTTTCTCAACAATGACGTTTCTTGACAGTTTTGCCCGGTCTCTATATACAGACCGCGTTCTGCTCAGAGTATTGATTGCGACAGCACTCGCGCCGTTCCTCAGAGACACACACACACAAGGCGTTTTATGAGTATTCACAGCTAGTTTATGTGTGTTTAGATTGAAGTTAATGAACGCACCCAGTTTAACTGCATGGGGCAGTGTGTCTCTGAGGGACGTTTATGAAGTTGAATAGACCTTCTGTTCACTGTTCACCTAGCAGCCGTGCAACACCTTCAGAAACAGTAAAACCACTGATGCTGAAGTGGCGGACCATCTGGATGCGGGATGATGTCACGGTTACGCTGCATAAAATCACCACCTGTTATTTTTCAGGTTTATATGTGCAATTGTGTGATTGGGAAATTGAACAGATTCATAAAGAAAACATGAATGACACTATGGGCCCTATTTTAACGATCTGAAACGCAAGTATCAAACTTTGTGGGCGGATCTCGGGCGCTGTTGCTATTATACCGGCTGGATAAATGACTCTGGATAAATCTAAATTGGGTTGGTCTGAAGTAGCTTCATTATTCAGGTGTGGTTTGGGCGTAACGTGAAATAAACCAATCAGAGCGTCATCTCACATTCCCTTTAAAAGCAGGCGCACTTGTTCAATGGCGGATTGCTATTATAACAGCGGATTTGCCAGGCGCACGCCAGGAGCGGTTCACAGCCGAGGAGACGACGTTCTCATCAGGGCCGTAAAAGACAGAGAAGTGACATTGTATGGGGATGGAGAAACCCAAATTAGCTTCGGTTAAACAGGCGTATAATCATTTGGGTAAATGTGTAAGTTAGATTTATGCCTATTTTTTTTCACATCTTCATGGACACCACAATGATTTCCCTCGTGTGTTAATATTTTTCCTTGTAATAATGTATGATTTGCAAAAATGGGAACTGCTGCTTCTGTGTAGATGAGAGAATCAAAGTGTATGCGTGTTGTGCACACGCTACATTATGGCCAAGCATGCGCCCTTAAAATAGCATTTGAATAACATGCGCACGCCACTGACTTTAGACTAGGTTTTTCCTGGTCAGTGGTGGAATTGTTTTCTAAACCTGCAAAATAGCATCAGGGAACGTTTGCGCCGGAACACGCCTCCTCTTTTCGCTGAACCGCCCCCGGGAGCGCAAGTTCATTCCCTAATTTTACCGACGTGCGTCTGTGGAGGGAAAAGTCCGCTGTGCGTCGGGTGCAAAATAGGAATGATACATGCGTCGGTGTACAAAGTCAATTGTGCTGGGTGCAAGATAGGGCCCTATATGTGTTTCTTTTATAATACTTTTATGTCCTTTTGGGTGCTTAGCATCCTGATACTTGCATGCTTTATTTGATTTAAAGTTTTGAACTAAACATCTCCTTTGTGGTCCATGCGTATGAATGATTCCTATAAAGAATCATTCAATTTTCTATGCTGTTACATATACAGATCTGTGCTTTCAATGAAAGTTTGAATCCACTTCCATAGCAGAAAACATTTGGCTCTGGTGCAACACTGAAACCAGCAGCCCTTTAATTACTGGTCTGACGACTTGACTTTCTAAACCACCGTCACACCAAGTCGTAAACAAGTCGTGAAAATATTTAACACCAGAGTTAGGCTGAGCTAAAACATAAGACACGCACCAAAATGTGTGTTTGCTTACAGGCTTGTCTGAGTAACCTGTTGTTCCAAACCTCTATGACTTACTTTTTCCACTGAGAACATGCAATGGAAACATACAGTGACCAAGGTCTGGAAATGGTCAAAAAGGGCCTCCATGCGACCTGTGTGAAATATTCCAAGCGTAATGAGGCCTGTGTATGACAGCGCTGTGTGAATTTCAGTGGCTATTAGCTGAAAGAGAGAAAGATTATCCGACTGCTCATAAAACATTTACTAGGTTTAAGAGATATAATCAGTTTAGATGGAAAGCATCTCAAACTGACTAGCTGAACACTTTACTGTATCTTTACCCATTAATAGACACAGTACTTTCTTGAAAATAAATTCCAGCACAGCGCTACAACAACCATAATGAAATGAGCCTTCACAATAGATAATGCTTTACAGTGAACTCTGTTAGAGAGCTATATGTGTCAATTTATCTGTTCAATTAAACACCTTACTCTACTGTTGAGTAATAAAAACGCCATCTTCGTGTTGTTTTTACAACATTACAAATCCCTCAGTTCTTGCCATCTCTGAAAAGCCAAGCCAATGTTGATTCTTGTTTTATTACGAGCTCTGTCGCGCTCTCTTTTTTCCAGCGGACTCTCCTCTGTTCGGCGTTTGTTTAAAACGGGGGATTCACCTGAGGTTGGAGATTTAGCGGCTCCATGTAAAAACCTAAAAGACTTTTGTTCAATTTCCCACAAAGACCATCCCGACAGGTCTAAAATATTAACAATAAAAACAGGCTTGCCATAGTGAATCAGGGTACGACAAAAGGATTGATGATGCATTGACTCATTATTTAAATTTTGTTCATTTTGAGCAAATATTTTTTACATAGTTTTTGAATACATATAAATTAATACTTTTATTCAGCAAGGATGCATTAAATTGATCAAAAATGACTGCAAACACTGTTTCACCGTATTACTGTTCTTACTGTGTTTTTGATCAAATGAATGCAGCCTGGGTGAGCGAGACTAAAATACAAACTTTTGAATGGTAATGTGTGTGATATGTTGACCGGAGATCAGTCCTGTAAAGTCATTGTCGTTCATTTCAAGTCCATTTTTTTATTTATTACAAATTCATTCAAACAACAATTTCATCTACAATCAATTATCATTGTTTTGAGGAAGCAGACGCTTTTGTTGTGACATATTGTGACATATTTTGATAACTGTTATTTCTGCAACTGTCCTGAAATTCTGCAAGCGAGTGGTAATCAATTTTCATTCATTATTTTCTCTTTAAAGCTGCAGTTAGACTTGAAACTTCTTTTCTGCCCTACAGACGAGCCGGAAACCATGAAAGGCCTGGAGAATAATGCAAACCAACCTAAGCCCATTACTAAACATAGATACATTTGTACACACATACACACACACACACACACACACACTCACTACTTGTTCTTCATCAGACCTCATATTGCTCCCATTTCCTTTCCTTTGAAATTTCTTCCTTACACTTCTTGATTTCAGATGTGTTTATTGTGTGTGTGTTGATGTAAGTGTCCGCTGTTGTACTCGAGGGCACAGCGTACATCTGTTCTGTGACTGATCTAAATCAAAGACTTAAACACCACATGTTCTCAAGTGCATTAATGAGAAAACCCAAGAAGCTTTTACAATCGCACACGATGGCTAAAAAACAACACTAAAAACACGTGTTTGCGAGTTAATTATTTGTTTCCACCTCCAAACTGGCTTTTGCTTTACTTATCCGAGATTGTGGTTTTCGTGGATAACGGCATCCATGTTGTCTTTAGCCGTTTTTTGGGTGCTGTTGTGCTGTAATTGCTCTCAGATGCTCCTTGTGTTTTATTTCTGTTTACTCTCCAGTGGAAACAGAAGTTATGACAGGAATCAAAGAACGTGGCGGGCTTTTTTTTTTTTTTTTTTGTGCTATTGCGGCCTCAAACCAGCGATGCTGCATATTCATAACACATGTTTTCGACCAGGTTCTTGTCTTTTCGCCACATAAATGTTTTTCTCGGGTGCATTTTAACAATGTGCACTAGAAAGAGCGCCGCTTTCATGCAGGATTGTGGCAAAACAATGATGGATAAATGTAGTCTCAAAGTGTCTCGTATAAAAGGCAGCTGAGCACGAAAGCATATGTCTGCCATCTGCAGGGTTTATGTTTATATAAAATTATCTTATTAAAGAGGTGGTCATGTGATGAATGAAGACCACTTGAGTGGATTGAGATTGAAAGCGGACTGCGGTCTACAGTCGCACGAGTTTGCAACCCTGCTGTAATGTCACGCTTGACTCGCACATCAGGCTGGGATTTCAGAGTTATCTTTTCTTTAATTCTGTTTGAATTGGCCCGACCGCACCGGCCTCAGGTTCGCAGGGCGTCCGTTGTGATTTACGCATTCACCACTTAAACTGGATTTGTTGCACTAAACATGAACTTTTGTCCCGTTTCAGAGCTGAGTTGTTTACTGTTGAAAGCTCAGCTGTCTTTGAAGTAAATCTCTTCATGACTTCTTTTACTGTCTGATACTCTCTTTGTTTCCTAAAGCTTTCACAGTGAAACTTTACCCAAGTTCAAAAGTGCAGCTTATGTCTGTTTCAGTCACTTTTATTTGAATTCTGATTTGTACATGCACTGCTGTTCAAAAGTTTGGTGTAAGATTTTAAAAGAATTTAATATTTTTATTCAGCAAGGATGCATTTAATAGATCAAAAGTGACATTAAAGACATGTATAATGTCTGTTTCATTCATTTTAGATGAATGCTGTTCTTTTGAACAGTCTATTCATCAAAGATTCCTGAAAAATGCATCACCGTTTCCTCAGAAATATTATGAACTGTTTCTAACATTGATGTTAAGAAATGTTTCTTGAGCATCAAATCATCATATTAGAATGATTTCTGAAGGATCATGTGACACTGAAGACTGGAGTAATGATGCTGAAAATTCAGCTTTGCATCACAGGAATAAATTACATTTTAAAATATATTAAAATAAAAAAATAGTATTTAAAATAATAATAGCATAATAGCATAAGAGACTTCTTTCAAAAGCTTAAAACAAATCTTAATTTTTTAGACACTTTTGAACTGGTAGTGCATTTGAAAGGGCAACTCCAAATCAATCAATTTATTGAATAATATGACTATGCATAATGCAGATAATGTTAATAAGATGATTTGAAGGTGTTGTGTGTAGTTTTACTTGCAGCACAGAATAACAGTCTGTTTGTCTGAGCATCTCGACTGCGGCAGGAATAACAACCATGTAGTCAGAAGTCTCCATCTTGCACTTGAAAGCTTCTCTATGTGTCACTATGTTGTTTTGACCATTAGCTGTGTGTCTTTTCAGCTGACGGATGGAGGAAAGGCTGCTAAAGCGGGAGTCGCTGTGCGAGATCTGGTCCTGTCCATTGATGGCATCAGCACTGAAGGCATGAACCACCTTGAGGCTCAGAATAAGATTAAAGCCAGCACAGACAAGCTCATCCTCTCTTTACAGAAGTAAGAATATGCATGCACTGCTTTGGTAATTGGCTAAATAAATAAATAAATATTATGCTAAAAATGACATGCATTTTGAACACAAAGATATAGGAAATAGTACTTGTTTAAAAGAATAAAAATTTGTATAGAAGTCTATGTTCTGAATAATATACAAGGATACACTCTCTCTTATTCTGCAGTACGTATATTGGCACAGGTACAAATTATATGTATGCACAGAATACACACACAAACTACTACCTTTGCCAAAATGTGCAGTATACTGTATAACAATGCATGGAATAATGTATCCCACAATGCAATGTGCTTGCCTTGAACTTCCATTATGACTACAGAGAAGTAAAATTAACTGTTAATTTTCCTAAATTTCTTTCTTGATTCATTTATTAATTTATTTTTGATTGATTTAATTAATTTTTATTTATTGTGTATTTTTATATATTTATTCATTTTTCCCTCAATGTGAAAACTGAATTCCACTCACTGAATTTAAAATTAGATCATGTGACAACAATAGAGTATTCTACTTTTTGAAAGCTTTATTTATTTAGTTAGTTATTTTTGATTAATTAGTTTTTATTTATTATATATTTTATGTATTTATAATAAAATAACATATCTTGTGACAATAGAGCATTCTACTGTTTGGAATGTTTATTTTGGAATAATGCCTTCTGTTCCACTTTCTTTTTTTTTTAATATACTTTTTTTTTTAATTACCTGTCAAACATGACAAAAACGACCATAAATATGGTCCCTATAATATTCCAAGACATTTGATAGCTTTGTGTGAGGAACAAAATAAAATTTGAAATGCCACTGAAAATCTTACCTTCACACAAATTTAAAGAAAAAGAAAGAAGTAAAAAATTAAACCATATATATATATATATATATACAATACTTTGGTTTTGTTTTACATGTATTCGTCATGACTTGATAAATAAGTGAAGGCTAAGCCCTAATGAAAGATAAAACATTCAGACTTGCATCATAACAGTGTATTTGAGCCGTGTCGGGTTGGAAGCGTGTGCTAACTCATCTCTCAGACCCAATGTTGTTACGTTGCAGAATCGCAAACACTCACAATCTATCGTAAATGCAGAGAACTAGTGGAGCACAGTTGTCCAAACTTTTGAATGGTATGTGTTTTGGGACCAGAATAAGTGTGTGTTTTGTTTGCATGTGTGTGAGCCAGCTTCCTGTTTCCCTGTTTTGTCCACTAATGGAAAATGTTGTCTCACTGTCAAGCCATGGGAAACACACACGCACATGCGGACACAGAACAGCCAGACTCAGTGTGCCCAGTGGTGACAGAAAAACGCTCATGGATTGGTCTAGTGGAAGTGAAAACAGAGAGAGAGAGAGACTGGCAGTGATGGACAGATAAATGAGCTGTGTCAAATGAATATGGGAGAAAAAAAGGCCAGATATAGGCCTAAATGTAAGATTTGAATTGCTTATAATATTTCCATTCATTTGGATTACACAGTTTTAACATAAACCAACTAAAAAAATTAATGTGATACATATTTGGCAGTCATACTTAATTTAACCGGAGAAACGAATAAGATTTCCATAATAGTACTAATAAACTGAATGTGTTTTAAAAGCACAATAACCAGGTTTAGATATGTATCATCATTTCAGTCTCATACATTTTAACTGACTGAATATTATTATTATTATTTATTTATTTATTTAAATAAATGATTTTTTCCCCCACAAGGAACAGAATTATGCTGATTCTAAGCAATTTGAATAAATGGATTTTAAAAATATGATTATTTAAAGAGATCATATTATACCCTTTTACGAAGTCTTGATATGAAGTCCCTCCTTCTGAAAAGTGTGCTCTGATTGGTCAGCTGGACCAGTGTGTTGTGATTGGTCAACCGCTTTGAGCATATTTGGGAAATGTCCCGCCCTTCACCATAAACGCAAACACTACTAACACAATTCAGTCAGGCCCCGCCCCTTTATTTTGCATATGCCTAGGGTGGGAATTATTTAAATGAGGAATATTGTTACATGTTTATTCCTGGAAGAAAACTCAAGACTACAACGGAGGTGTTTCAGGGAGTTCAGAAACAGTGACACTGATATAGAGACTAACTGCCGCTGGAAGGACTTTGAAGACCTTTTTAATGTTCAAACATGTAAAACAGCATAATTCGTCGTCTTTACGTAAAAGAAAATAGATGCAAATAATTCATAACAAACTATGCTATGCTTTTTTTTAGTGCAGAAAATCTTACCCGTTTCATTTATGTATGACGCCGGCGCGATAGGCTCGTTTTTTTCCATATGAGTGCAAAAAAATAATAAAAAAAATATATTAATTTTTATCTTATATGCTTGTGTTATACATCAATCGATCCTGTTTAGTGTGTATTTTTTTTGTGTATGCTCATAATAAAAACAAAGTGTTGTGCTTTTCGCCAAATAAAGAAAAATAAACATGATGCGAGTTCTGCCTACTCTCCGTCAGTGAAGTCAATTCTGAAACGCGTCCGAAAATGAACTGTAACTCAGCGAATACTCAGTCAAACAGGCATACAGACACACAGGCATGAAGCTTGAATTCTCTTCTTTTAAATGAAGTAATTTTTATAAAAAACTAATATTCACAGTTTATATAATATGTATGTAAAGTGAGAGATGTCAGTCGTTCTCATCTCAGCTAATTAAGTTTTAATGTGACTCCGCCTACGGAGACCGCGCTATTCAAACGCAAATGTGAGGCGATCCATACAAACCTTTGAAACGCCCACATCCGCTGGATAAGGCCGGTGAAACACTGGATGCGTGGCGTAAGCGTCTCAGCTGCGTGGCGTGTCCGTTTTTATTTCGGCTCCCATGTTAACAGTTTAGAGTTTGTACACTGCCTGTGTGAGACGCGCGTCTCAGGCGCGGCACGAGCCGCGCGGAAAACGCGTGCATTCTAGAAATAGAACCAACACCTATTTTTCACGCGACACGCAAGCGTCTTGGAAGCGTTTCCATGCAAAATTAAATAGGAAAATCTGTTTATTTGTCATTTTGACACGAATACATATTAATAAATGTCCTTTTGATGTTTAAAAGTGTCTAGGTTTTGACATAAATGCAAATATAAATGTAATTTACAAAATATGATCGATTTTCAAATACTGCTGTATTGAATGAACAGCTTTTAGCAAACTCTATTGCTATACTGAGATGAGGAATATATACTGTATGTGTTTTGTCAAAAATAAAGTCATCAACTAACTAATGAATGCTTTACTTTGAAATACGTATGATAAAATGTATACTTTAGTTTTGAAAGACGTTGACTAGTTTTGAAAAGATTATAAAGTATGTATGTGCATGCATATATATATATATGTGTGTGTATATATGAAGAGTTCAGATGCAAAAGCCTCTAAATGCCATCTGAAATTTTCTTCTAGAATGATCATTTTTATGAAGCTTGTATATTTAAGTTAGCTATAGGTGACACACCTGAATGAATGGCTCATTAAGTATGCAGGGACATTGTCTCACCAGGTGTGAACTACTAAATATGCATGATGCTGTTGGAGCGTTTACGCCCCATCCGCATATTGGCTTTCCAAACTAAAAGTGTTTCACAAAACTAAAATCAATGTATCGTTTTATGTGAATGATTAGGCAGGATGATTTTCATTTTGAAGAAAAAACTCTAGGCGATGACATCCATTAGTCAAAAGTCTTATTGCCACATATTTAGTATGTGTTTTGTGGCCTTATTTCAGAAACTTTAATTTTTAGTTTTTTCGATAACCTTGCATAAACATTATTCTCTCAAAAATGAAAACATGTACATACATGTGGCTCACATATTATGGAAGTCCTGTTTGTGCTATATAGAGTGAATTTACACCTTTGCCATTAATATGTTTATAAGCAACTGAAAAAAGCACAAATGTCAGGGCATGTCAGAACATCTCAAGGACCCCAAAAACACCCCAGACCCCAGAGGGTTAAAACTGTGTAATCCAGATTTTTTTTTTTTTACAATTAAAATAAATTCTTACATGTAGGCCTAAATATGTAAGACAATTGACTTCATCTCACCCATATTCAAATACAGTGTTGTTTAGATAGCAATGGTAAAGTAATCACATTCTCTTATTTTTACTGGGGCTTAGTATTAATAGAACTATACCAGCATCAGCACCATCTGAAACCAGCAGTGTGTGTGTGTGTGTGTGTGTGTGTGTGTGTGTGTGTGTGTGTGTGTGTGTGTGCATACTTATTGAAGTGTGATATGCAGACCTTCATGGTTTATCTGCTGTACACACATCTCTATGCAAGTATGTGAAAGCAAACACTTCTATCATGAGCTTGATTTCATGCATTGTGACTTTCTGAAATGTGTCAATGCAATAATGTTGCAATCTCAGTCTTCTTCTAGTCGGTTTTTGCTTTCAGGTCAACCGTTTTCATTTGAGAAGGACCTTGCCGAGCAATTTGGATCTTATAAACATGTTTATAGCAGCTACCAACGACATTGCCCACTTGACTAATTGCAGTACATTTACATTTCTGCAATTAACAGGCACTTTTATCCACTACAAAAGAGCCAACAATATTCATAATATACAATGCCAGGTTTATTAGTTTACACAAGAACTTTGTGTACTTGCATTGAGTATGTTTCTGGAAGTACCAAACCTCATTAATCAAGGGGGCGATAGAGTTTCCATCAAATGTCCAGATCAGGTCGCTGCTATGAAGTTGTTGGCATAATGTCTCTTCAGACTGTTTCTCTGTCATGACAGTATAGTCGAGCTAAAAGAGGAAACTGACTGTAGAAGAAGACTTTCATTAGAAGCCTTCATGAGAAGCCCCTTGCAACAACACTGAAAATTCAAGAAACACTTTTGTTGTACTCTAAACATTCGAGAATACAGTCATGCACAAAATCTAGCCAACATAGATTGAAGTGTTTGCATTGGTCTAATGCAGCCGTTCAACAACAGTTGTGTATTCTGACCGTATATTCTTTTTGAAGCACCATAAATTGCAAATATTTAAAATGTTTTACATGAAGTATTTTCAGTTTTCTGCACAGCGGTGATGCACTTTAGTCTGGGTTACCAGGTTATGTTGCAGTTTAGGGTTTAGTTTTACCTCTTATTATTCGTAATTACAGCAGACTGCAGGTAATGAGTGATTTTATTCATTAAATTGCTTTTGTGTAAATCGGAAACTGCAGAGGATTAAACATTTTTGAGCAAGACACTCAAAACCCAGACATTTGTACGGTTTTGTGTGTGTGTGTGTGTGTCTGTGAGCCTTGTTTTTAGTGCTAATGGAGGATGCTTGAGTTTTATTGGAGAGTTATGTGGAGATGCCAAACTCGGCTTTAGCTGCAGTTATTGGGTAGAGATTTTGAGTTTTACAGGCTTTCTGTTGATTCTCATATATGACAGTAGATTACACAGAGAGAACGAGAGGCTCCATGTTAATTAAAAGCACATGCAGTGAATTATTTTATTGATTTCTTTTGGTCTGTGTTCGCTGTGAGAAGGCCAGTGTCACTGCTATACTTCATCTCACTTACCATCAGATCAACTCACACAGATGCTCATATCATGTCCATTTATATTAATGTTGATTTATTTTATTTTATTTTATTTTATTTTATTTTATTTTATTCATTCATTCATTCAACACGAAGTCCATTTATTTATTCATATTTATTTATTCACCATAAAGTCCATTTTATTTGGATTATCCCCTGAAGACCATTGTTAATTTCCTGCATTATTTATTTATTTTCCCCTTTAGTCCATTTACAGTTTTCATTTCTTAAGATTTCTTACACCAAAACAGTTTTAGATGACAGTTTCCACCTTCTTTCTGACCCATAGAATTAAACATCTAAATTGTTTAAACTTAATTTGTATCTTAATATAAAGATTATTAGAGCCCCATTGCTGATATATTCTTATAAGCTTAAACTGTTATCTTGTTTTAATGATGCTTTCACTTATTGTGTATAAATATGAAATACATTTAGCATGATATGCATATGAGCTCAGGTGTAATGTGTGCACTATAATATTAGATACAGTATAGGAGGAGAGATGGGCCTCTAGTAAAAAAAAAAAAATGGGTCTACTCATTGTGGTTTTATTTATTATAGACCATGCATAATATATAATGCTATTGTTGGTTTGATATTTTTGAAACGTAATATTTACAACCAGTTTTTGCTGGACTTGTAACCAAGATGGCCAACAAGTGGACTGACTTTTCCTCGCTGACGTGTGTTGTTTAGAGGATGTTTATGTTGGCCGTTCTGAGACGCTGCAGGCTTCTGTTTCAACATTAATGAACTAAAATGAGTTTATATACACTGAAATAACAAAGAAGGCACTTTGGGGAAAAATAATTGTCTTGTTTTTTGCCTCAACAGCTTGAATCATGTAAACTAAGCTAAACAACAAATCTTGTCAGCTTCATGAAAACCTATAATTCTTCATTCCCTTATTTGCGTGTGTTCTTGATTCTGTGCGTGTGTTGTTTATGCATCTGTCTGTTTTTGTGTTTTGGTCCAGGTTTGACGTTTTGTTAGGCCACGTCCACAACAGACAAATGATCCTCATTGGTTCTGAATGCTTAAATACACACATGAGTGCCAGATCCTAATCAGAGCTCGGATTAAACTGACCACACAACTTCTTAGGCACAGAATACGTCAAACATGCTGTCAGATTCAACCATTTTACCGCAGGGTTGAATGCAGGTTACTTGATTACATGGGTTTGTGGGAGGTGTTTTGCTGACTGATTGGAGCTTGCTTTAATTAAACCATTTAAACTCCATCCCAATCCACTTTTGAATAACCTCAGGACCATAACAAACCCTGACATGGCTTCATATCCCGAGAGAGAGAGGAAAAATAGCTAATCTGGTCTGCTAACAGTCTTTATTATATTACTGTCTTTCCTTTTTTAACATCATTTTTGCTCTTAATAACTCATTGGTCTTTTGCACTTATCTCTAAACTCTCTCTGTGAGTGTATTTTGAGCACTTAACTGTCTGAGGACTGAAAAGCGTAAGCTGCAGCTCGTCTCACACACTGTCCTGCACTGAGCACATCCCTGAATGTGTGTGTTGGCGTTCACAGGATATCACAGCTGGATAAAATCCCATTTTCCATTAGCGAGATACAGCAGGATAAAAATCAACATTTGGAAGAGAGTTCAAAGCGTAATTAAATTCCCACCAACATTTTGTAATATTGCATGGTTTTGTACTTTTGAAAAGAATTTAATAATTACCCTCCTTCATGTCCTCTTGCTCTCTTGATTGAAAACTGATATATTAATTTCCGATTTCAACATTGCATCTTAAAGGATTAGATCACCCAGAAATTAATATTCTGTCATTTTTAGCCTGTATGGCTTTCTTCTGTGGAACACAACTGACGATGTTTAGTAGGATATATAATGCCCAAGTTGCTCTTTTCCAAGTGACAAAATGACAAAAAGGTTGGAAAAAAAGTATGCAAAATATTAATTAATATTAACGTTCCTTTAAAGCTGATGTGAGTGATTTCTGCGCTCCTAGTGTCATCACATGGTATTGCAATTTCATACAGGTGTCCCGAACACTCTGCCATTGGTCCATTTTTCAGTACATACGGTTCTTGAGTTGAGCTATATGGAGAAAGTTATATGTTCTTTAGATCAGTGTATTGGTGTATTGGGTTATTTAACCCTGTAAAGCATGTCGTGAAATAATAGCAAAAAAAAAAAAAAAAATCAAATTTTTTGAAATGGAACATTTTATTGAAACTTTAGACTAAATATACATGTTTTTTTGTTGAGTAATATATTTAATACATCAGGCTTTTTATTTTTCTCCCTGTTTAATCTCGTTGTGTAGGAGAATCATTTGAGATAATAGAGATCTGATTTGTGATTTTTTTGTTCCTGTGGGTTGTTTTTAACAAGTCTTTCTCAAGCAGACACATTCACACTGTAGCAGAATGCAAGAGTTTTAGTTATTAAAGGGGACCTATTATGCCCCTTTTCACAAGATGTAAAATAATTCTCTGATGTCCCCAGAGTGTGTATGTGAAGTTTTAGCTCAAAATACCCAACAGAATTTTATTTACAGCACGTTTAAATCATCATTTTTTGGGTCTGTGAAAAACGCACTGTTTTAGTGCTTCTCCTTTAAATGCTAATGAGCTGCTGGTTCACGTCACAGGGGGCGGAGCCTAAGCAGCCGCGATCAGAGCCAGAACAGGGAAGATGATAATAATAAAACAGACAGTCACAGTAATGGTGTTCATTTCGACCATAAAAATGCCTACAGAGTCAGAGAATATATGCTGTATGGAGTTGGAAAAGTATAGTTTAGTTTAATTACGATTATAACCTATTTGGCATTGCTTGTATACACTATTAATGCAAGCCTGCTGTAGGACTCCGTCTGACGATCTGAATTGTCTGAATGATGACACAAAATATACTGATGAGTTTAATAAAGTTTACTGTATGTCACACAAAAGATGAAGCATCAGTTTTTCTTCAGAAAATCGCTGTTAGAGCTGAGTAAACAGTATAAGAAGTGCATAAGTAACTTGCATACATTTCTGTAGAGTTGAGGGAGCATTTTCTTTGAAAACAAAATGAATCCACCTCGTCTTCAGTGGCTGGCAGATTTCAAGAGTAAATAGAGAGAGCTATGTGAATGAATACATCCAGCTACAACACCTTCAACGCTTGGGAGATGCTTCAACTAACGAAATTAGTGTTTTTCTGATTTTATGAACTTCTCAGGACATATTTTTAGAAATGGGTGTTAAGATGTGCACTTGTGTACTTGTATTCCAGCTAACAAAAATATGTTCTAACAGAATGTTTTACTGTATAAATGAACATGTGAGATCATTTATTTAATAACTTCGCTTCATACCACAAATCATTTAGGCTCGGTATCAGGCAGCTCTGAGGGAATTTTTCAAACAAAGAAGTAAAGACTCTGAAGTGCCTGTATCTACTCTGGAAATGATTGCTGTGTCTTAATGAGACATAATTTGATCACTCCCTTTATAATTAACTGGGCTTTCAACACTAGAAGCTCCCGGCTTACATATTTAAGTAACTTCTGGCAGTTAGACCACCTTTCAAATTTTTTTCCAATGTTTATGAAAGAAGTCTCACCATGGTCACAGTAAAAACAGTCAAATTGTCTATTATTATTACAATTTAAAATAATTCTATTTGAATATATTGTAAAATCTAATTTACTCCTGTGATCAAAGCTGAATTTTCAGCATCATTACTCCAGTCTTCAATGTCACATGATCCTTCAGAAATCATTATAATATGATAATTTACTGCTCAACTTTTATTATTATCAATCTTGAAAACAGTTTTACTGCAGTGCTTAATTTCGTAAAAACTGTAAAACTTTTTTTCAGGATTATTTGATGAATAGAAAGTTCAGAAGGACAGCATTTGTTGTATCAGTTGTAACATTATTAATGTCTTCACCGTCACTTTTGATTTTTGAAGTATAAATCTTACTGACCCCAAACTTTTGAATGGTAGTATATCTCATTATGTTCTAAAAAAGGCTATTTTAATATCTGAATTTGCTTATTTAATTCCATATAAGATATTGGCACCTTAAAATAGTCTATTTTATAAATATTTGTACCTTTAAGGACATTAAGAGACTGTCTGTCTTCAAATTTTCTTCAAATTTGACAATGCATTTAAAACAAAGGATTCAGTTAAGTAACATGGATTAAACCAGAGTAGTTTCTCTCTTTCTTTCTCTCTCTGGCGATGTTCTGGCAGTCTTCTGTGTCCTGTGGATCTATATTGAGTGTACTGAGAACAGATTGTTAGCTCATAACTGCAGCAGTGTGACCACTCATGTTCATCTGACCGGATCAACAGTGCTAAACTCGACCCGACCCGCTGGATCTCACTTTAAAGACCTCCGTGGAGCGATGAAGTCACGTGTGCGTGTGTGTGTGTGTTTACATAGAAACAAAGATGCAAAGGGTCCACATATAGGAGCAAATGCTTGCATCTCCTGTTATATAATACACTCTTCAAGATGTGTGTGGTTCTATTTTACGGACAAAATTGTATCTAGAAGCTAAATCTGATGAAACCTCCCTTTGGGAACATCCTTAAAGGTCAAAATGATTCATAAATAAATTAAATAAAAAAAAACTTAAGAGATGTGTGAGATTGTTCTAGAAGGTCTCGAGTTCATATTCTCGGAGATGGTAACTGATACTCAATCGCTCCGCCAGCCTCACACACAGTCACACACAGCAGTATCGCTTGCTGTCAAACCATAGTTTTACTTTAATAACACACCACATCATGCAAGTTTCAAACCAAACCTGACCTGGTTTCTTTTAATTGACGCAAAACTAATTCTGTTCTCCCCTGCAGGCGAAATATAAAAACAGGCCTATGATTTTATTGCAAACCACAGTTAGACGTTCCTTATGTAATGCCACTGCCAGCACTAGATGTGGTCACAGCAGAGTCATTAATGTTTTTGTCCGTTGTTTGTATTCCAACAGAGCTTCCAGTCTTCCAAAACCAGATGTGGCACCAAAGGTATGAGATTTACACACACATAAAGCCAGCGAGAGCGCACAACTGGAGTATTGTGAATGGATTGTTTGTGTGTATGTCATTATACCCCTCTAAGACAGACACACAGCTCTATATATATATGTATGCATGAGTTTTAGTTTTGCATGTTTATAGCAAGAGTGCGTAGTCTTGTATCGGTTGTGTTCAGAATAGAAAACTAGTACACTGCATACTGAACATTTAATAATGCATACTACCTATTTTTTCCCCCAAATATTATATGAAACAGTAATTATATGCAACTTGCAGTGTGCTATACTGGTGTCACATGATGCATGCTTCTCATTACACTGCATGTTTCATTTGGAAAGTTGCTGTCCATTTATAATCTCTGATAGATATGGTTATTTGCATTTATGCATTGCATTTATATGTATGCGTTCGTCAGATGCTTTTATCTAAACTGACATGCATTGCAATCAAGCTGTACATTTGTATCAGTTCATGCATTTCCTGGGAATCGAACCCATGTCATTGGTGTTGTAAGCACTATGCTTTACTGTTTGAACTACAGGAATGCATTATTTGTCATTTTTAATCCAGTTTTATGTTAAAATGCCTTAACTTATTTAGGCATGCTCATCAAAATAATGATTCAAGATGGAGATGTTAAAAATTTTAATGGTTAATGATGCTTATTGTAAATAGTCAAGTCTAATATTTTTCAATATACAGTACACACTGCATACTGCTTTAAGAAATCACATCAGAATGGCATGCTACAGTACCATGCTACTTATGCTACTTTATTTTATTTCTTCATTATAAAGTGTGTATACTATGCACAGTATGCAATTTTTTTTAAAATATGCATTTTTAGTTTTCTTGGCCAAATCACCTCAGTAATCCTTACTGTTGGTTCATGTCAGCAATAAATGTCTGAAAATAAATACATTTCTGGTGCTTTTTCACTGCAATCATGTGACAACAATATCATTGCATAATACATGAACATTCTGTTTCACATACTATTTTTAAAAAATAGTATATACTGTGCAGTAATCAGTAAGTAGTCAGCTAGTATTCCATTCTGAACATATTGCTACACACTATTTAGGTTTTCAGCGGTGTGATAGCATCTGTTTGAATAACCCATTTGTTGTTGTGTGCTATCTGTTGATTTGTTGCATTACTGTTGTCGTTATGTTTGAGTCCTGCATGTGCTTACATTTAGGATGTTTCTGTGGAAATCATCAAACCCGTTCCCATGACAACCTGCATTCCATCTTCCTCTGACATCACAAACTCCACCCACATCACTTCATCCTCCAATAGGGGCGCTCGTCCGTTTGGAGGGGCGGGGTCACCACACGTAGCCTCCATTCCCTCCGCCGCATCTGCTTTTGCACTCGCCTCCTCAGCTCAAAGCCCTAATCCACTGGCTCCGCCTACTCCTACTGATGGCTCACCTAATCATATACCGTCGGTGCCCCGCCCTTCGGTGTATAACACACCCATCTATCTCTACTCCAATGAAAATGCCTGTGAAGTTGCCATGGGCCAGAGGCGGGGCCTGCTGGAAAGCCTGGGTGAGAGCTCTCAGCTGAATGGGTAAGAGTTTGATTGACAGTTTGATGCCCCACCCACCCTATCAACTTATGCTGCCTTCATGTGCTATCGGAAATTTCCTACTTCCCACTATTGAAGTCGAAATTACGAGCTTGTCACATTAAAGTGCTTTGTTGTTGGATAGAACATGAATCATGGAGGACACCAGGTTTATTCTTACCTATTTATTGGGAAAATCTTATTAAAATCAAAGTGATATTTAGCGGTATTCATTGACAACCAAATAAACATTCACCGTGCTATCTAGATAGTCAGCTTGTTGATGATTCTGGAATTTCATTCAAATACAGGGATTTTCGCTGTATAAAACATACAATACGCTTCATGTAAATATGCACTACTTTAACAAGCCAAAGCAATGTAGCTGTTGTGGAAATATAATAAAAAATACCAGTCACAACACAATCGTTCTTCCCTCCGCCAACTCTGGAACTTGGGCATCAGAACTATCCCCGAACTTCCCAGTGGTAAACACGACTTGAGAGGGCATTCATGTCCACTTTTTAACTATAGGAAACTCATATTTACGATAATTCCGAAAGCATGTGAAGGCAGCAATAGAGCTTAAAAGTAACCGACTTTTCAGAGGTCTGGGTTCTGAAAGTTTTTCCAATTTCCAATTAATTTTCTTCATAGACGTTTCAGAAAATACACAACCGACCAGCTCAGAGATGAATCACAACATTACAGCATTCGATCTGAAGGAAAAACTAATTGTTGTGTAGAAGACAAAGGGGCAAGACTGTGTACTTGCAGGTTTGCTGGGTCTCTCAGCATGGTCAGGCTGGTCTGTTGGCTGGTTTTAGGGAGGATTTGGGCATTTTTAAGCCGATCAGACTGGGAGACCACCTGGTTCGTCTTTCTAAACTAGCTGAGTACCAGGGTTGTTATAGTTAACTAAAACCATAAAAAACTTGAAATAAAATAAACATATTTTATTTCAGCTAGTTGCCAAAGAAACATTTCTCATTTTCATTTAGTTTAACTTGATGTACTAAAAAAAAAAGCTTTAAAATTAAAATGAAAACAGAAAATAAATAAAAACTATAATTATAACACTATAAGTTGCAATACAGATATTTATATCTTAAATTCTTCACTTTCAAATGTTCAAACTCTCTAACTTTTTACATTTTAACTCCTCCACATTTTATTTTGGTAGTTTAAAGGCCCTTTCACACCGGACGCGTAACGAAAAAGCGAATAGTTCGCGTGCGAATAGTTCACATCAGCCGCGACGCGAATTTGCGACGTCTGTGACGTTCAGAGCTTCAACATTCCAAAACTTTCGCGCCGACAGCTGAGAAAACATGGACACTTCATCATCATGAAGTTGGAAAACAAAAAAGTTGGAAAATATGCTAATGTGAATGTAAATAAAGTCAACCTAGCGCACATCACACTCCCAAATGCATATTAAAGTCGAGTTTGTGAGAAGCAGCATTTACTGTGAACCAGGCACCTCTGAAAACAAGCTATTATAAGCTGTGAGCGTGTAAATAAACACAGCACCACTCTTCATTCTGAAACACACAGCGCATCAGACTATGCATTTCATTTATGAAATCACAGCTTTTTATTTGGTAATCACGTTTTGATATTTGATTAGATTTGATCAGTTTTATTTTGATTAATTGTGCAGCACCATTTGCTCATTTTAATGATACATTCAACTTAATTAATTATTTGCTTTTTCATAAACTCACAAATCCTCGTTTGGGAAACCCTGCTGTAATGCAACAAAATGTACACATTACCTAGCAATAAAATGGAATGTTTGGAATCTAAATTATTTAAATTTAATTATTTTATTAATTATTTTAATTTAAATTATTTAAACCATATTCTACATCCCTTAATCCTACCCAATTCCTAAACTTAACAACTACCTTACTGACTGTTAATAAGCAGTAATTAGGAGTTTTTTGAAGCAAAAGTCGTATTTAACAGTTAATAGTGAGAATTGGACCCTAATCTAATGTTACAATTTTTAACAACTTTGGAACTCATGGTTGGTCTATCTGAAAGGTTCATATATTGGCGTTAAAAATCAGTTTCACTGCAGAGATTTCGAATGCCTTTTCTGCTTCCGTAACTCACTTTTGAGCTCCATCGTCCCTGTTGAATTCCAGGCTGCTGTTTTTGGACGTCTAAATGATGCCAAAAATATATTCATAAAAATGTAATATGAAAGTGTGTTTAGTTGGTTTCCATGATGTACCTCTCCGCATTTTCTGTAATGTGGTTTAGCTTGGTTGGATTAGACCACCAGTACACGACAGCTGAGGTTTGAATACTTGGAAGAACTACATGCCACATCATATTCATTTATCAGAAGTCAAGCCAACATTTAAACCCCACCAAAGTAGAAATATTTCCATGCTTCCTCATTTTTGTAATTTTTCTTATTTGTTTAATATATTTTTGGGGGGTCTTTGGATCACTAAATAATATTCCAGAATGTTGTTTCATGGTCTGAAGACTCAGGCAGCATCTCCCTGTATCTCTTTTCGTTCAGTGACGTATGTGAGATTTTGTTCGTTTATGATTGGTTGTCAGTGGCTCTGATGTATGTCTGTATATTTAGATCTACGTAATGGTATCCGTTATGTGTGTGTGAATCAGGGCTCTCCCTTGGATAATGTCACAGGGGAAGCTCAGATGTATTTTGAGTGTGTGCAAACCTCCCTTCTGGGTTTCATATTTTAATGATGGTTTCAAAGTGTCTGATTGACATTATTACGCAGAAGAACTACGTGTCTAATTACACGTGCTGATGCACACACATATTCTGAGATACACACACACACACACACACACACACGCACGTCTCATCAGATCAGTGTGTTTGTTGTGATGCATTTTGTTTGTTTCTGTGTACTAATACGTTTAATAGTATAATATCAGCCTTTTACCAGCGCAGATTATAGTTTAATCACCCAATAAACTTATTCTGCTTCTCGTTAAGTGCTTAGAATGGCATACTATTTTTTGCAATATGCAGTATGTGTACATAATATGCATGGGACACTGTATTAGGCTGAACTATTACAAGTGCCAAAATATGCAGTATAGTATGCTTGTATTTCATTCTGACCATTTGAGAGCATTATATTCACTAGATAAAAAGGAGAGAAAGAGTAAAATATTAGAGACGTGGGAGAGAAAACTGATGAAAACCAAATGCTTCTCGTCATAGTGTGCACTCCTCTAATGGTTTCTCCTCCCTCTCTTGTAAACTCTGATAAATCCTCCTCATTATCCTCATACAGCTGTACATTAAAGAGTCAAATCAGTGCCAAGCCTGTGTCTGTGATTTTTATAGCAACTGTTGAGAAAACATATTCCTCCTTAATGCAACCCTGTGTGTACCTGGTTCTGGATACTGTACTTAGTTTGAATGAAAATAATTCTTCTGGATTGAGTTTGTGTTGCTCTTTGTCGACCGATATGGTGTTTTTAATGGCTGATGCTGATATCAATATCTTAAGAGCAGGGTGGCATATATATCTGGGATATACAGTTTGTGTTGTAATTTACAATTGCTTTATTTGCACAATATTAAACTCACAGAATACATTTGAGAACAGAAAATGTGCACAATCCATTGACAAAGCTGTAGATTTTGGGAACTGGTCTGGCCAATATATCGATCTACCACATTTTTACGTTTGTCTACCAAACATTTATAAAATATATATATAAAATATAAAATATATATATAAAAATGACATTTTCAGTTATATATATATATATATATATATATATATATATATATATATATATAAAACTGAAAATGTCATTTTGACTTGAATTTGCGATTATAAACAATAATACAAAGTTGAGTCAAATTGCAATAAAAATATCAAAAGTTTAAAAAGTAATTTTAAAATATTATTTTATCCAAATATTCATATCTTAATATTCTATATTATTCTGGAAATCTTTCTGGTCACTGTATAATTACTAGATGTACAGTAAATGCACAGTTAAATTAGCTGTTGTTTAATAATTCCTGATTTCATTCATTTGTATTTGTGCCTCAATCATCCACGTTTGACAGTTTGTTTGTTTGTTTTAAATTATATATATATATATATATATATATATATATATATATATATTTGTGCCTCAATCATCCACATTTGACAGTTTGTTTGTTTTGTGTGTGTGTGTGTGTGTGTGTGTGTGTGTGTTTGTGTGTGTGTGTGAGTGTGTGTGTCTTCAGCTGTTGGTCTGTTTCAGAGGGGTTTAGTAATCAGTGTTGTTGTGTATATTGAGTTAGTGATGATTGTGTGTTTAATGGTTATTTTCTCCTCTATGTGCTTTTCAACAGATGACTCCAGCTATAAAGTCAGTACCATATAGATGCTCCTTTCATTGTGTGTGTGTGTGTGTGTGTGTGTGTGTGTGTGTGTGTGTGTTGCCTAATACGACAGTTTTGTTTTGCTTTTTGTTTTTTTCCAGGAAAATCCCCAAATCTATTTGTTTTTTTTAATGGCAGCACTTGGCTGTTTTTTAAAGTGATGAAACACTAAGACTTATGATTTTCACATGACAGACGAATAAACAAAAAAATAAATCAGTCATTTAGCAAATCATTAACGTTTTACACAATCCCTTACAAAATCTAAATGTGGCATACAGTATGTTGACAAAGTGATGTATCAGATGGTAATACCATGGTATTTTGTAGCACTAAATGATTGCCATATTCATGGTATTTGGTAAAGAATATACCATGTTAAAAAATAAAAAGATAGAATTACCATGGAAATGAATGACCACCATATTCATGTACCATGGTATTTACTGAAAAAACATGGTAGTATTAGTACTTTTTTATTATTAATGTAGTATCGCTGATTATGTAACAATGACTTTTAAAGGTATAGTTTACCCAAAAATGTTGTCATTATTTAGCCTGCTGTCTTTCCAAAGCCAAAAGATAATTCTGTCCCTCCATTGACAGCTACACAACTACCATTTTGACGCTTCAAAAAGTTCATTAAGAGATCGTAAATCTAATCCATATGAATTTAGCGGTTTAGTCCAAATTTTCTGAAGAGACTCGATCACTTTATATGATGAACAGATTTGATTTAGGCTTTTCTTCACATATAAACTTTGATCAGCGAACATAAACAGAAGCTCAACTGAGCTTGGTTGACCTCATTGGTTCTTGCCGAAGCTCAAACGTGGGTCAGAGTTAAAAGTGGTAGTTGCATAGGCTGTCAATGGAGGGACAGAAATAGCCCAGATTTTATTTAAAAATATCTTATGTGTTCAGAAGATGAACGAAAGTCTTATGGGTTTAGAACGACATGAGGGGGAGTAATTGGTGACATAATTTTAATTTTGGGGTGAACAATCCCTTTAATGCAGAGCGCACTCAAGCAAAGCAAAGCTGGGTTTGTGTTTCATTGTGTTTCTGTTTTCATTGCATGAGCTTGTTGACGTGAGTTTGATGATATGCATGTCATGTTCCAGCTGAGATGTGTTTTATCGCAGTGGTGGTCTTCAGGTAGTCAGCTCTTTTTACTCGCATATCAGTTTGTCAAACACACTGAGTGAGCAATGAAACCTGCCAACACTCTTTCGTCACACACACACGGTCCACAGCCTGACAGCGTTGATTTATTGACAGCTTATGAATGCTGTACGTGTCAGTACAGACGGGCTTTGGCACGATCAGTATGTACTGGATGTAAAAATGTTTTTTTGAGTGATTGGATTGACGTAGCTTGTAGATTTCGGACGTCTTATTGAAAGCTCAGGCTTCATAAACCTGTTGCATGTCTTTTATTCCATGTGCAGCAGCGCCATCTTCTGGTCTCATGCATTTTTAAACTTTCATTTCCTCAACTACAAAGTTTTCATTTTCTTTGAGGATTTTAGAACTCAAAAGCTCATGTTTCTGCTTAAGATGATGTTCACTTGATTCAGTTTTTCAGAACTAAATTAGTGCTTTTTGAATTCAAGTTACCTTACAGGTTTTACTATGGCAACTACACAGGTCAAAATACCATACAGTACAACTGTAGAAATGATCTTGATATAAAAAGTACAGGAAAATTATTGCACAAGTTTCTTTTTAAGACTATTAATTATGAGCCTGTTGCATGTGTTTCTTTCCATGTGCATCTACTGGTCTAGTGCATTTCTAACTTTCATTGCTTAAACTACAGAGTTGTTTCATTTTCTTGGAAGATTTTGAAACTAAAAAACTCTTCTTTCCATTTAAAATGATCTAAACCTGATTCAGTCTTAAAATACGTTTTTAACTAAATAAGTGCTTTTTAAATTCAAGTTACATTACAAAGATTACCTTTGGTAACCATACAGTTGGCCAAAATACCATAGTTGTACTTGATATTAATATTAATATGTGATATTAATAGCAAAAGTTTCATTTTAATACTCATTTGAATATTAATTATGAGCCTGTTGCACACGTTTTGTTCCATGTGCAGCAGCGCCATCTACTGGTCCTCAACTTGAGTTCATTACTACAGTTACACTACAGTAAAGCTGTGTAAATCTACTTGATATTAGTAATTACAGGAAAATTGTGAAAGTTTTTTTAAGACTCTACTAATTGTGATTTTACAGTAGATTAATAACAACAACGCAGTATTTTGGCAGAAGCTATGGTTATCATACATTTGAATATTTGAATCAAATGCCTCCAAAAGCTGTCCGTTATGTGATGACAATTTTTTATTTTATTCTTCATAGTGGTCCTCCAGCTGTGTCTAAGTGAGTACATCTGTCATGTGTGTAAAACTCCTCTGATAGAGAATGATTACGATGTTTTAACTTTCTTATTCCTTTTCTCATGCCTCCTTCCTCGTTCAGAAAACCTCCAGTTTACAGGTAAAGGGGGGATAAGCTGCAGTGTTCTTGTCACTCAAATACTCAGTTGCTTAATTTGTGCATTTGATGTGCAGCATGATTACATGTACACAAGACTGACAGTCAGTATCTCTCTCTCTCTGTGTGTGTGTGTAGACGTAAGCCTATCACAGAGACAGACATTGAGTTTTACCATGTCCCAACTCACGGTGATGCCAGCAGGAAACGCATCATGGAAGACACAGAGGACTGGCACCCACGGACAGGAACTTCACAGTCCCGATCCTTCCGAATCCTGGCCCAAATCACCGGCACTGAATCTGAACTTGGTGAGAGTGGAAAGACATTTATATCATTTTATTTTATTGCTCCTTTTGTAGTTTTGTTTTTAGTTTGCAACAACTGATTTATTTATTTAAAAATGCTGTTGGAGGTCCGCTTATTTAATTTAATTATTTAGATGTAGAATTTAGTAATGTATTGATTCAATTGTTCAATATAAAAGAGCAACACACTTTTATGTTAGAATATGCCATCAGAGTTTAAATGCTATATATATATGTATATATATATACATACACACACTGTATATAGGCCCATATTGTGGAACTGATATTGATGCATTATATCAATTTTGGTCCTAAATAAAATTTTTGTCCTCATAATAAACAGGCAGAATGCATTTCTGTGTAAATCGTTCATAAAAACATTCTTAGATAAAATGTCCCATTGAATTCAAGTTTACAGTCTGCGTAACAATGGTTTTTACAAACCATTTACACTGACATTTGTTCTGCACATGTTTCATGAATGAGGCCCATTGTGTGCAAAACCTTCAGTACTGATTCTGAGATTAAGATTGAAATTGAGATTTGAAATAGGAACTTTGATGTTTTAAATTGAAGTTCAGTGAACAGGAGGAAGTAAGAGAATGTGAATGTGTCTTTACTTTAGTCACACCTCTATCTATCACATGAAAGCGTGTCATAATGAATGTTTTCTGTCATGTTTATCTGTATCAGATTCCTCACAGGAGGCTGAATCAGCAAAGAAGACAACAAAGTAAGTTCCTCTTCCTGCCAGCTGTTTTGGAGAGTGTGTTTGCTCGTGTTTGCGATGTTGATTTGTTTAGGGTTGCTGTACCGTTTGTGTGCTGTTATTGACCTGTGTGATTTTGTGTTTGTGTTAAAGCTCTGGCTCCAGTTAACCAGCATGTGCAGATCACAAATCGAGCACAAAATACTGTTTTTCTTTATTTCTCGACACTGAAAAGACCTTTAGAAAAGTCCTTCAACCTCAGAAGGTCAAACTAAAATTTACATGAGCTGTTTTAATTTTTCTTCTGTTTCGGTTTGTAATGTTGCAACCTTTACTAGACTATTTGTGTGATTTAGTAATTTTGTTGTAATAACCATTAAACATTAAGTATTTAAACCTGCAAAGCTTTACATATGAAATAATAGTCAGTTTTTTTAAATGGAACGGTTTATTAAATCTTTATAAATTATATTTTTTTAAAAATCTAAAAACTTTTTTTGCATGTGTTTATATTTTTTGTAGAGTACCATATTTGATATATAAGCTTTTATGGCTCATATAGTATGATATAGTGAGAATATGGAGCTCATATTCATACCAAAATTTTCATCAGAGGCCTAAACTGAGCAAAAATATGTAATTTGGTGCAGTTGCTGATATTTATATGAACAAAATAAATACAACACGCTATAAGTAACATATTTACTTCTTACATACATTGAATATAAATATCAGTAGTCACTATGTATCTCCCAATAATATGTCTTGGTAAGATAATATTTTAATGCTTAGTTTTATGATCAAAGCTCAGTAGTTTTTAAACATAATGCAATACAATGATAATTGAGATGTGAACAAATAAACGTTCCTCAAAAGTCTGATGGATCATATTTGATCACATTTTAAAAGGCCTTTTATAAAACAAGATGTATGGATAATCAAGTAAACGTCTCGGTTACGTATGTAACCCTCGTTCCCTGAGTAGGGAACGGAGACGTTACGTCGGATGACGACGAATGGGGTTTCGCTTAGAAATCCTATCATCTTCGAGTATTAAAACACGAGCCAATGGCAAAGAAATGCCATGGGTCTGCGGAATTTGCATAGCGTAACTCCGCCCCACCCTGGGGGTATATAAGGAAGTCGCGAGCAACATGCAGATATGTCTTCGCTGAGGAGCCGAGACTGAACTCAGGCGTTCCAGCGGAACAGCGGAAGTGGCAGGGAGACGTAACGTCTCCGTTCCCTACTCAGGGAACGAGGGTTACATACGTAACCGAGACGTTCCCTTTCGTTGTCACTCCGAGTTACGTCGGATGACGACGAATGGGGTTCCCGTATAATCACGCCACCTCTCGACTGTCTTCCAGTGCCCTGCGTAAGTCTGAGCTCCCTGTCGTGAGACTAGCACGGACGAAGGAGTCCTACTTAACACAGGAATACCAAGGTACACTGGGAAGCATATCCAGTGGAAATATGCAATCATGCCCAACCCGAAGGGGGGGACTTGGAATACACATATGACCCCGAAGGGCTGCATACGGAGCAACACTGGGGTGTCCAGCCGCAGGTGGAATATTTCAACCCCAGGGGTGGCAAGGTGGCTTGCCAAGGGAAAGACACATGCTCAAAGAGGCTTACAGTGGAATACACATGTGGGGGTCGCCCGAAGGGAACCATGCACATGGAGGCACCTAGCCAAGCGCGAAAGCTGCCAGAGGCATAACTCTGGCGTTGACGTCGTCAGTGCTGGAGGAGACTCAGGGCTTATTAGGCTCACCTGAGGAGAATATCGCACGTATCCCGTCCGTAGAGAGGAATGGCGAGCAAGCGAAGACACCTGAGCAGAATCTAGTACCGGCTAGTTGAAGCGAGTACATGAGAAGAAACTGGCTCTACTCGGAGATTGTAGAATCTCGCGAATGTGTTAGGTGTCGCCCAGCCTGCAGCTCTGCAGATGTCTGTTAGCGAGGCGCCATGCGCTAGAGCCCAAGAGGATGCCACACTCCGAGTGGAGTGGGCCGTCACACCAAGGGGGCACGGTCGACCTTGCTGCTGGTAAGCCAAAGCAATGGCGTCCACTATCCAGTGAGACAACCTTTGCTTGGAGAGAGCCTTTCCCTTCAGCTTCCCACCATAACAGACAAAGAGCTGGTCTGAGGTCCTGAAACACCGCGTTCTGTCTACGTAAGCACGAAGGGCGCGTACTGGACAGAGCAGTGCCAAGGCTGGGTCTGCCTCCTCCAAGGGCAGCGCTTGCAGGTTCACTACCTGGTCTCGAAAGGATGTGGTAGGAACCTTGGGCACGTATCCAAGCCGGGGTCTCAGGATCACGTGAGAGTTAGCCGGCCCGAATTCCAGGCACGCTTCGTCAACCGAAAATGCCTGCAGGTCCCCTACCCTCTTGATGGAGGCCAATGCAACCAGGAGCGCTGTCTTCATTGACAGGAACTTAAGCTCCACTGATTGCAGAGGCTCAAAGGGAGCACTCTGCAGGGCAGTTAAAACCACTGAGAGGTCCCAAGAGGGTACGAGGGGAGGACGAGGAGGATTTAATCTCCTGGCTCCCCTCAGGAACCTGACGATCAGGTCGTGCTTTCCCAAGGACTTACCATCAACTGCGTCGTGATGTGCGGCAATGGCGGCAACATACACTTTCAGGGTGGAGGGAGACAGCCTTCGCTCCAACCCTTCTTGCAGGAAGGAAAGCACGACACTGATGGGGCATTTTGTGGGTTCTTGATGTTTAGAAGAACACCAGTTGACGAAGAGGTTCCACTTCAACGCATAGACATGTCTCGTGGACGATGCTCTAGCGGAAGTGATGGTAGCCACCACCGCTGGTGGTAGGGTACTCAAACCTGCCTCGTCCCGTCCAGGAGCCACACGTGGAGGTTCCAAAGACCGGGACGAGGGTGCCACAGGGTGCCCCGTCCCTGAGAAAGGAGGTCCTTCCTCAGAGGAATTGGCCAGGGAGGTGCTGTCGCAAGGAGTATGAGTTCTGAGAACCAGGTGTGGTTGGGCCAGTATGGGGCAACCAATATGACCTGCTCCTCGTCCTCCCTGATCTTGCGCAGGGTCCGCGCAAGAAGGCTCACTGGGGGAAACGCATACTTGCGGAGGCCCCGCGGCCAGCTGTGCGCCAGTGCATCCGTGCCGAGCGTGCCCTCGGTCAGGGAATAAAACAGGTCGCAATGGGACGAGTCGTGGGAGGCAAACAGGTCTACCTGTGCGTCGCCGAACTGATCCCAAATCAGCTGGACCGTCTGGGGATGGAGTCGCCATTCTCCAGAGAGAGGCCGAACTCGAGACAGCTCGTCGGCCGCCTGGTTCAGGTGTCCCGGGATATAAATGGCTCGAAGCGACCTCAGATGCTTCTGACTCCATATGAGGAGGTGGCGGGCGAGTTGTGACATACGGCGGGAGCGCAGACCACCTTGATGGTTGATGTACGCTACTGTCGCGGTATTGTCTGATCGGACTAATACGTGCTGACCCCTGAGCAGCGCATGGAAGCGGTGCAGGGCGAGACGTACAGCTAGCAACTCGAGGCAATTGACATGCCATAGGCGCTGGGGTCCTGTCCAGGAGCCCGCGGCAGCATGTCCATTGCACATGGCGCCCCAGCCCGTGGTGGAGGCATCTGTTGAGACAACAACATGCCGGGAAACTCGTTCCAGGGGCACTCCGGCCCGTAGAAAGCTGAGGTTCGACCACGGGGTGAAGGTCTGATGGCAGGTCGGAGTCACTGGGACCCGGAGCTTGCCGTGTTGCCATGCCCACCTCGGGACTCGATCGCGAAGCCAAAGCTGAAGCGGTCTCATATGAAGCAATCCGAGCGCCGTTACTGCGGCTGCGGATGCCATATGCCCCAGGAGCCTCTGAAATAATTTCAGTGGAACCGCACTCTTGCCCTCGAATTGGCGAAGACAAGTCAGCAGTGACTGCGCGCGCTCGCTCGTAAGCTGCGCGCACATGGCGACCGAGTCGATCTCCATACCGAGAAAAGAGATCCTCTGCACGGGGCAAAGTTTGCTCTTTTCCCAGTTGACCCGAAGGCCCAGACGGGCTAAGTGTTGGAGCACCAGATCCCTGTGTTCGCAAACCCGGTCTCGAGAGTGAGCTAGGATCAGCCAGTCGTCGAGATAGTTCAGGATGCGAACCCTGTGTTCCCGGAGGGGAACAAGGGCTGCCTCGACGACCTTCGTGAAGACGCGAGGAGACAGGGCTAGCCCGAAAGGGAGAACCGCGTACTGGTATGCCTGCCCCTCGAAAGCAAACCGTAGAAACGGTCTGTGTCGAGGTAAAATGGAGACATGGAAGTAGGCGTCCTTCAGGTCGATCGCTGCAAACCAATCTTGTGGCCGCACACACTCGAAAATGCGTTTGGCCGTGAGCATCCTGAACGGCAGCCTGTGAAGGGAGCGGTTCAGGACGCGCAGGTCCAAGATCGGTCGTAACCCACCCGATTTCTTCGGAACAATGAAGTAAGGGCTGTAGAAGCCGGACCTCATTTCGGCTGGAGGGACAATCTCGATCGCACCCTTCGCCAGTAGGGTGGCGACCTCCGCTCTCATGACCGGGGCATTGCCACCGACCATAGTGTAGCGGACTCCGCTGTAGCGGGGAGGAGATCGCGCGAACTGAATCGCGTAGCCGAGCCTGATGGTTCTCGCGACCCAGCGGGACAGTCTGGGAAGCTCTAGCCAGGCTTCCAGAAAGTGCACCAGCGGGGTCATACGAACCACAGACGTACCGTCGGGGGTGCAGCGAGGCGGAATGACCGGCCCAGGCGTGGGTGGCATAGCGGCCCGGTGCGGGGGCACGGTCATTAGCCGCGTCCTGCCAGAGGAGGCCAGGGGAGGACCAGTGTCCCACGGGGGCGTGCTCTGGCAGGGGTCTGGCGACAGAGGGGGATGAGAGGAGCGTGGCCCGTGGGCGGCGCGTGCTCTCATCCGCACACTCCGTGTGCTCAGAGATGGGATAGTGAGTTCTTTCTTTAACCATTTTAGGGTGCTGCCCGTCGTGGGACGAGCAGCGGGGATGGGAAAACCAAGGATTCTCCCCCGGCCCTCCACCGGGGGAAGGAGCGGCCCTGCTACCGGCTCCTGTGCAGAACTCATCGCCATCTCTGAGCAGCCCGTCTCAGGAGCGCCGCTTAGCCTGGCGTTTAGCGGGGCGCGGGGCGGGAGAGGGCTGTGGCGCCTTCCTACGGCTTCCTCGGCGACGCGACCCGGGAGCAGCGGACTGCTGGGGCCGATCGGGAGGGGCGGGAACCGCAGGAGGGCGCCCTCGGCGGCGAGCGGGCTGAGGCACCTGTGCCGACGGCTGCGCCGCCGAAGCAGCGGGCCGCCGGGGCAGGACATGTTTTAGAGCCTCAGTCTGCTTCTGGGCAGTCGAGAACTGCTGGGCAAAGTCCTCGACTGCACCGCCGAATAGGCCAGCCTGGGATATGGGGGTGTCGAGGAACCGGGTCCGCTCGGCCTCCCGCATATCAGCCAGGTTTAGCCATAGGTGTCGCTCCTGGACCACCGAAGTGGCCATCACCTGACCCAGCGAGCATGCGGTCACCTTCGTCGCTCGGAGAGCAAGGTCGGTGGCGGCACGCAACTCATCAAAGAGTGCTGGGTCAGACCTCCCCTTGTGCATATCACGCAACATCTGGGCCTGGTAGACCTGCAGAGTCGCCATGGCATGCAGTGAGGAGGCCGCCGTCCCCGCAGCTCTACAGGCCTTCGCCACAAGGGTGGAGGAGAACCTACAGGCCTTGGAGGGGTGCTTTGGGTCCCCGCGGGAAGAAGCACTCTGAGGACACAGCTGCATCGCAACAGAGCGTTCAACCTGGGGAACCCCAGTGTACCCTTTGGCGGCCGCCTGATCAAGGGGAGGCAAGGCGGAGGCGGTCGCCGAGCGATCACGGGAAGACAATGGTGCCTTCCAGGACCTCGTGACCTCCTCATGCACATCCGGGAAAAAAGGCATTGGGGTTGGCTGCCGACGCGGATCAGCAGCCGCACCCAAAAACCAATCGTCCAGCCGCGAACGAACCGGCCCAGGTGGCGGGGACCACTCAAGACCGATCGCCGCGGCTGCCCGGGAAAGCATGGCCGTCATCTCGGGATCAGACTCGGACAATGCTGGGACACCCGAGGGTGGCAGCACAGCCGAATCCTCACTTCCCGAGGACTCCTGCCCACCTTGTGATGCAGCGATCGACATCACGTCCTCCTCTGGAGCGCCGAATGAAACTCGCGGCAAGTCAGAAGACTGTACAGCGGTTTCCACGCGGACACTCGCGGGTTGCACGGGAACAGAGGGAAGTGTGGAGCGTGGAATAGTCGGCGCTTTGTTCCACACTGTAACCCTCAGATCACCCTGGCCGCCAGCCGAAGTACCAGCCCTCTCGGGACCAGTAGATCGGGGTGCGGATGAGGGGACTCTCACATGAAGATCATTGAGTCTCGATCTCAACCGTGCGATGGGCATGTTCCCGCAGTGGGAACATGACTCATCCACAAACGCTGCCTTAGCGTGCTCAACACCCAGACACACAAGACAGCGATTGTGCCCATCAGAGTCAGACACGAATAGACCGCAACCAGAAGTGCACGGGCGAGGCATCTTTAAAAAGACGTGCCACGTGCAATGCTCTTTTGTGAAAGGAGATTTCTCCGCAGAGTGTTGAAGCGACCAGGGAGAGAACACACAAACTCTGGCAAATAACTGCACAGATCAGCAGGGAATGTGCACTCGCTGGAACTCGCTGTCACACCAACACCTGGAGAGAGGCTCGTCTCGAAGAGATGAAGAGATAAACTCAGGATTTGGCTGTGGAGTGAAGTACATCAACTTGGCTCCGAAGCGAAAACATATCTGCATGTTGCTCGCGACTTCCTTATATACCCCCAGGGTGGGGCGGAGTTACGCTATGCAAATTCCGCAGACCCATGGCATTTCTTTGCCATTGGCTCGTGTTTTAATACTCGAAGATGATAGGATTTCTAAGCGAAACCCCATTCGTCGTCATCCGACGTAACTCGGAGTGACAACGAAAGGGAACCTAAGTTGCTTTAGTCCAGTTAGTGTTGAAATATTATTAATTGAAATATTAATAATAATGTAAAAGTTATTCTTGTTTACTTTATAAAAATGAGTAAATATTAAAAGACACGTTTGCACTTCCACATATAAGCAATATTGAGAGTATTATAGTTATTATAATGCAGTGTGTGCTGTGTATCTTGTATGCTTGTTAGAGTAAGACATTGAGGCAGATTATAGGTTTGGGACTGAGTTACAGAAGTGAGTTTGAAGTCTGCATGAAATAGAAGGAGGGCGGGGCTTGATTTTGTCCATGGGGAATTTGATTGGATGGTTGGATGGTTGTGGTTTGCTATTGGTGGATCTCATGTGAGTGACAGGTTGTTTGTACTTGTCAATTTTGATTTAGTGTTGACTTAAATGTGTTTGCAGTGGTGTTTTTTGTCTGCATGGTTTATCTGAGTGCTGTTGACATCCACTTCTAGAGCTCATACTGTCTTCCTGTTTCTGTTTTTCTCTCTCCTGTTCATTCCCTGTGAAGGGTTTTGAAGATTAATCCTGAGACTGGACCCAAATATCATAAACTCAGAGACTGGCACCATGGAGTGTCTGCTCGAACCCTTAACGTCCTCAGCCTGTTGTAGAAGTGTGAGTGTGAGTGTGAGTGTGAGTGTGAGTGTGTGTGTGTGTGTGTGTGTGTGTGTGTGTGTGTGTGTGCGTGTGTTTGCGTGCGTGTGTGTGTGTGAGCGGGTCTGTGTGGGATGCTTCTAATCTGCAGAGAGACTGTGACTGAAGCTTTATCAGAAAACCTTTAAAACATGAGCTTATTAATGTGTGTATGTGTAGATTGAGGCAGCGTGTGAAGATTCAACATGCATCTCCAACTCAGTTCTTGTGGATTTAGTGAAGTTTATTAGTTGCACTACAGTATTGTATTACACGCGTGGCTTGGATCAGTTTCTGTGATGTTTCAGCTTTTGGTTCCTATATGAAGGAACGTTCTGGGCACCAAACTAGTTAAACTCCATATACAACATCTGTTGATTAACACTGAAAATAATTTCACCTCATCTGTCAGCTAAAACAAATCAAACTCAGCATTTACAGAAATGCACTTATGGACGTCTATAAGGAAAGACGTTCTACAGTGAAATGTGCAGCTCATATTTTTGTGAAAATGCTTAATAGTTTTAGTTCTTTAGTATTGCTTTATTATTTCGGTTAAAATGATTCTTCTTCTTAACAGAATGTATCTTAATTGCATGCTCATGACACAAGTTCTGAATGCAATTTTATGACACTACTCCCATGTTAGCATGTTGTTATATTTTCAAAATTGTGTTTATTTTAATATTTATTTGGTGCTCCATTGACTTCTATTGTAAGTGCGTTACTGTAGATATAATTAATTTTTTTAGAAAATGCTATTTAATTTTCTGTTAAAGGATAACTGTCGCCAAAATGCAACCTAGACTATTTTTGTGAATCTACCCGAGTCAAACATTCGTGTAAAAGCATAATTAGAATGGAAACAACACTTTTAAGTTTGACCGTATTTTCGTTTTCGGTCAAATTGCCTTTTGAATGGAAGTGCTTGGGGCACGACTATGATAGCATCAAAATCACTATTTTTAAAACACTAAGAAGGCTCGACACAACATGAAACAGTGCTTTTTTTTTTTGCATTGTTTGAGCACACAGAGTTTACTAAAAAGAAAGTTTTTGAACAACTCACTGTAGCTGTTGTTGTTTCCGGCCGCCAGCATTTTGTCAGTCAAAAATAGTCGATCTCCGAATGCAACATAACAGGGAGAAGAGTGAAGATGGAAAGCTCCTAAAGATTAGTTCCATATAAATTCACGGATAATTTGTTGTTTTGTCATTAGTGAAAATCAATATTGACCTTGTATTTGAAAAAGGATCCTCATATAAGAAACAATACTAAAATTCAGTTCATTCGCATTCGGAGATCGACTATTTGACTGAAAACGAAAATACGGTCAAACTTAAAAGTGGCGTTTCCATCCTAATTATGTTTTTAAACGTAAGTTTGCTTCGGGTAGATTAACAAAAAGACCCTATGTTGCATTTTGGCGAGAGTTACGCTTTAAGCATGTCACAGATGCTTTTCAACAAAGTTTTAGACCCAGAACATTATTTTAAACACTGCTGAATTTTATTTCATGCTTGAAAATGTACAATCATTTAATTCCTTCCTCAATGAGTTTTCCTTATACAGCAAAATTAGAATAAAGTGGCCTGTATTTCCTTTGTGTCTCTGTTTCTATCTATTTCTTTCTGCTTTTCCCTCTGTTACGGCACTAAAATACATCATATCCTGAAATTCAATCCCACTCAGTTCTGTTCACTGTGAGATCCATGAGTAAAGGCCATTGGATTATTTAGCACAACAGATGTTATTGATATTGTTAATGATATTTAACTGATCAGTTACATAAGCATTAATTGAAAACAAAAGTGGGTCTTTTAAATGAACACAGTACAAAGATCCAGTAATGCTTATGACTTCCCAAATGGGTCATAAAGCTTTATTCAATAAACAGCTTCACGCATTTAACTTCTGTAATGTTGTGAGGCAACATATTTGATGAGAAATTATATAATTGGTTATTGTATTTCCCCCATTCACGTGACTTTGGTTTAAGAGATGGAGAAAGATTAAATGTGCACAGTAACAGGAATATGTCTCAGCAGTGATCATGTTTTCCCACTAGAGGACAGCACTGATTCGCTCTTCTCAGCAGAAAATTTGTAGAGTTTGCAGACAGTGGGATCTTCACAGGCTTCACTGGTGAGATTATGACACAATGTGATGTCTTAACATCTCTTTTAATGGTGTTAAAACAGTGAGGAAAATAAGTATTTGAACACCCTGCTATTTTGCAAGTTCTCCCACTTGGAAATCATGGAGGGGTCTGAATGTTACAGTATATTACCCCTGACACTGGGAACACAGGTTCAAATGCACTCTCTTTGCATGTTTGTTCATCAAAGGGGAGGCAATTTTTTATAAACACTTTTTGTTATACTGGTTGAAACTTTCTTCACATCCTGACAGCAAATCAATAATAGAAGTGGTCTAAATATTAAAACATGTACATATATCTTCTGTGGAAGTCTCAGGACCAAAAAAATTTTTTTTCTCCTGTACTGAGGCAGAAATTTTAACTTATTTTACTCCTTTCTATATTCTGAAGATTCTGAAGGGTTTGTTCATATATCATTCACATGATTTATATAATTTAAAAAAAAGTATTTTTATTTTTTCTGTCTGTTTCTGTTCTGATTTATGGACTATGAAGTGATAAAAGAGATCTCCAAAATCCCCTGTGTAAAAATCTATTATGTCAACAAATTGAAACTTTTTTTGAACCTGGCTATATCTGTTCTGGAAATGTATGAAAATTAGTGCATATTGAATTAGATAATGCCTCATTTGCATATATAAGCACACATTTCAGAGAAGTTGTAATGCAAAAACATTTTATAGTTGAATATTAAAACCATGCAGAAAGTAAACTCCATTTATTAAAGCTGCAGTCCGTAACTTTTTTGGGTTAAAAATTATCCAAAATAAATGTTTGAGCAAGTACATAACCAGCCAGTGTTCAAAACTCTCTGCTTGCCGTAGCTCGATTCTAAACGGTAAGCTTGTAATAATGTTTTTAATTACAGTGGTAATGGTGGTTTTCCACGGGAAATTCAAGCATGTCTTTGTGTCATTACCTCACATCTGTACACATAAAGAAGAGTCTCGGCTAGTCGGCTATGAGTGTGAGGATGTTGGTGGAGGAGATTTATAGCCTTTTCTCACAGCACTTGATATAATTAAACTTATCAATTTGATGGCGGATCCAGAAAGGTTCAAACGACAATCATCAGTGACAACTGGAGATTTACCCGTTGTAAAACGAGGACTTCGGAGTGGCTACAGAAAAAAAGAGACTGCAACCGGCCCATGCGAAAACAAGGATAATATCGGAAGGCCATTAAATGTAGTCAATCAATGCTGATGTTGTTGACATTAACAATTTGAGAACAAAGTATAATTTGCAAGGTTTGATGTGATATGATAAGCGATCGTTAGATTTAATCAGCGCGATTTACTGCTATGCTTTTTTTCCCCTTAGCTGGTCAGAACAAAAGTGGATGTTACCTACTTGTTCAGACGACAAAATTCTTATGTTGGTCATACTTCCAAAAAGTAGAATCTGTGATTGCAAATGACAGGATCCACACCAGCGCGGCGACTGACAGCCGCACATTCTCCACAAAACGTTGTATTCATCCGCGCTGTGCCGTGCCGAAGCACAACCCACGTAAAGTTGATAATTCCGTGAATAACTGCAATTGCAGATTTTAAACAGAGATGGCAACAAAGAGGAAAAACTACGGACTGCAGCTTTAATGTTATTGTTGATATTAAGCGGCACAATCAAGAACATTTAACATTGATAATAATCATAAATGTTTCTTGAGCAGCAAATAATCATATTAGACTGATTTCTGAATGATAATGTGACACTGAAGACTGGAGTAATGATGTTGAAAATTCAGCTTTGATCAACCCTCTTAGCTGTTCTAAATTCACACTGTAAACCACGGCTTCACAGGGCTTATTGCTTTTGTATAACGGTTAGTTCATAAAAATATTGTTTGAATATTTATTTAACCACAGATGCAGTGGGTCAGTAATACTGACGTCATGAGGTCACAGGTGTATGTTCATAGAGTCATTTACAACAGCTTTGAACGCGGCTCAACCAATCAGAATCAAGGACCGGAACTATCCTTTTTAAAATCCATTGTAAATTTGTAATAATATTTCGGAAAATCACTGTTTACTGTATTTTTGATCCAATGAATGCAGCCTTGGTGAGCATAAGAGACTTCTTTCAAAAACATAAAAAATCTTACCAACCCCAAACTTTTGAGCAGTAGTGTATGTGTGATAAATGGGCTCAGATTATCATGATGTGCATGTTTACAGTAAAACAGATTTCATGCCGTCCTTTGCTCATGGATGTGTGTGATGGAAAACTTCCTGTGTGTTTTGTTATCGCTCCTCTCTCATTCGATTAGCCTGCTGTGCTGCTCCAGTCTGATTGGATTATTTGCTCTGTAATGAATCTGATTGGCTGAGAGCCGTAATGATCGGACTTATAACTAGGGAGACGGGACATGTGAAGATGTGTCTGTTTTCTGTCGTTCCCGTGTGTTTGTGTGCTCCTCCGCTGCTATACCCTGCTCTCACCATGAGTTATCTTTTCCTTCTTCCACTAAAACACTTTTTTTTCTGCTGATGACCAATGTGCTAGGATTGGTCTACAGATGTCTCTCATTCCTTACTGTATATGAAGGATTATCAATTTCATTAACAATAAAGCACCAAAAGTGCTGATGTACTACCCTTCCATGGTACTTTGCACATGTTAGAAAAAAATACATACAGTATATACAGTAAGTACATGGATGGCATTCTGATACCACCAGAGAACGGTAACAGGACATGTTTGTTTGGTGTTTTAAATTGAAAATTAAAGTAAATGTCAAATTGAATTTCAAATTGAAATATAAATAGACATCTGAAGTCACATTAAAGTTGCGACCATCTTTTCTTCACTACTGTGATGTATATCAATATCTGAGTAAAAATGCTTCTTAAACGAGAAAAAATGTAGCGTGGGACTTGATATTGTCATGGGGAACTGATTGGATGGTTGTGGTTTGCTATTGGTGGATCTCATGTGAGTGACAGGTTGCCCCGCCCTCACGCTAGTGAACACATCATCAGAGAAGAGAAGAGATGATGCTGTGAGAGGGAGGGGAAGTAATTTTGATTAAAGATTAAGAAACTAAATTAATTACAAAAAAAAAAGTATATGTATGGATAAATCATAAATAATATTACATAAATAATAAGAATTGTCAATTTTGATTTCATGAGGACTTTACATGATTAAATGATTGATTTTAATTAATGTTTATCAATGCAGTTAAATACACCAGTAAAATAACTCATTTATTTTAATTCATTCATTACAAATGTAAATATAATGTATTTATTATTAAATACTATGTTTAGCATTTTATACTAGCAAATGCCAGTAGCTTTATTAACTGGTTCACCTAAAACATTGAGTATTTATTTATTTTATTTTATTTTTCAAAGTGTCACTCTTTGACCTCCATACCTTTTAGGTTATGCAGTGACCCAAACATATTTTGACACCAAAAAAAGTCTGAATGTCACTGCATAATATAACAAAATATCAAATGAAGAGTCTGTATCTGCTGGTCTCAGGATGCTGCAGGATCGTTTCTCTTCATATATATAAAATATCAAATAAAGAGTCATGTCTCAAATGCTGCAGGATCTTTTCTCTTCACTTTTCTTAATCATTTTTCTAAAATCTCAATGCATTTTAATGCACATTTGTTTGATGCATGAAGTTGTCAAGTTCACACAGGTGTAGAGAATCACATTAACCACAAACAAACACAGTAATCTGACTAAATTATTCAACCCTAAATCTGTTGTTTTATTATTTAAAACTGTACGAACGTCTTTTCTGATGTGTGCGTGTGGCCGTGTGTGTGTTTGTGAAGCTGCGTGTGGAATATTTCATCAGGATCCAGATTCAGGACTGAATGGTGGTCCTTTCGGTTTCTATGGCCGCCGTTGCCATAACACTCTGTCTCCGGGGGCTTGTAATTCGGCCGGAGAGATTGACAGAGCGCAGTTGTGTGGCAGAGAATCAGGGTGGTACAGTACGTGTGGGTATGAATGTGTGTGTTTGTGTTGGCCACACAAGAGCCAAACTTCTGTCTCCCTGTCCATCAACATTCACTTCGTGCCTCACTAAATTTAAGCTGCTGGACGACACAGCCAGACCTGCTGAGGATTTAATGAGCGAATGTCTGTGTGTACAGAAATGAGCTGGATCTGCTGTGAGTGTGTGTGTGTGTGTGTGTGTGTGTGTGTGTGTGTGTGTGAGCTGCGTGTGGCTTTGGCTGTTTACAGTGGAGTCCTAGCATATTGCTTACTGCATACTACATATATATGTATAACAAAATATCAAATAAAGAGTCATTTCTCAAATGCTGCAGGATCGTTTCTCTTCACTTTTCTTAATCATTTTTCTGAAGTCTCAATTAGTCTCAAACAGCCAGACCTGCTGAGGATTTAATGAGTGAATGTCTGTCTGTACTGAAATGAGCTGGATCTGTTGTGAGTGTGTGTGTGTGTGTGTGTGTGTGTGTGTGTGTTTGTGTGAGCTGCGTGTGGCTTTGGAGTCCAAGCATATTGCTTACTGCATACTACATTTATATATATATAACAAAATATCACATTAACCACAAACAAACACAAAGTCATCTGACTTAATTATTCAACCCTAAATCTGTTGTTTTATTATTTAAAACTGTACAAACGTCTTTTTTGACATTTGTGATTTTTTGTGATACATATACCGTATATATATATATATATATATATATATATATATATATATATATATATACAGTGAGGAAAATAAGTATTTGAACACCCTGCTATTTTGCAAGTTCTCCCACTTGGAAATCATGGAGGGGTCTGAAATTGTCATCATAGGTGCATGTCCACTGTGAGAGACATAATCTAAAAAAAATAATCCAGAAATCCACAATATATGATTTTTTAACTATTTATTTGTATGATACAGCTGCAAATAAGTATTTGAACACCTGTCTATCAGCTAGAATTCTGACCCTCAAAGACCTGTTAGTCTGCCTTTAAAATGTCCACCTCCACTCCATTTATTATCCTAAATTAGATGCACCTGTTTGAGGTCGTTAGCTGCATAAAGACACCTGTCCACCCCATACAATCAGTAAGAATCCAACTACTAACATGGCCAAGACCAAAGAGCTGTCCAAAGACACTAGAGACAAAATTGTACACCTCCACAAGGCTGGAAAGGCTACGGGGAAATTGCCCAGCAGCTTGGTGAAAAAAGGTCCACTGTTGGAGCAATCATTAGAAAATGGAAGAAGCTAAACATGACTGTCAATCTCCCTCGGACTGGGGCTCCATTCAAGATCTCACCTCGTGGGGTCTCAATGATCCTAAGAAAGGTGAGAAACTACACGGGAACTACACGGGAGGAGCTGGTCAATGACCTGAAAAGAGCTGGGACCACCGTTTCCAAGGTTACTGTTGGTAATACACTAAGACGTCATGGTTTGAAATCATGCATGGCACGGAAGGTTCCCCTGCTTAAACCAGCACATGTCAAGGCCCGTCTTAAGTTTGCCAATGACCATTTGGATGATCCAGAGGAGTCATGGGAGAAAGTCATGTGGTCAGATGAGACCAAAATAGAACTTTTTGGTCATAATTCCACTAAACGTGTTTGGAGGAAGAAGAATGATGAGTACCATCCCAAGAACACCATCCCTACTGTGAAGCATGGGGGTGGTAGCATCATGCTTTGGGGGTGTTTTTCTGCACATGGGACAGGGCGACTGCACTGTATTAAGGAGAGGATGACCGGGGCCATGTATTGCGAGATTTTGGGAAACAACCTCCTTCCCTCAGTTAGAGCATTGAGGATGGGTCGAGGCTGGGTCTTCCAACATGACAATAACCCGAAGCACACAGCCAGGATAACCAAGGAGTGGCTCTGTAAGAAGCATATCAAGGTTCTGGCGTGGCCTAGCCAGTCTCCAGACCTAAACCCAATAGAGAATCTTTGGAGGGAGCTCAAACTCCGTGTTTCTCAGCAACAGCCCAGAAACCTGACTGATCTAGAGAAGATCTGTGTGGAGGAGTGGGCCAAAATCCCTCCTGCAGTGTGTGCAAACCTGGTGAAAAACTACAGGAAACGTTTGACCTCTGTAATTGCAAACAAAGGCTACTGTACCAAAT
>NC_139967.1:5344744-5437244 GCF_963993115.1 Abramis brama | reverse complement strand
TGGACCAAAAATTTGGCTATGTCACATCATAATATTCACCCAATGTGCAATAGCCCAAATGTGTATTGCTGTTTGATGTGAGTGTGTGTTTTATGGTGTGGTTCAGGGGGCCGTTCCTGATGGCGATGGGTAAATCCTGGCACCCGGAGGAGTTCACATGCGCTCACTGCAGCGTGTCTCTGAGCGAGCTGGGGTTTGTGGAGGAACAGGGCTCCGTCTACTGCCAACACTGCTACGAAGAGTTCTTCGCTCCGACATGCTCACGCTGCCAGCACAAAATCCTGGGGGTCCGTGACTGTGTGTTTCATAAACATGAAATATACTCAATCTCCAACTGCCTGTCAAACGCCTGAGCTTTTGGCTCGGTTATACAAATATATTCACACACAGAGAGACATTAATATGTCTTTTAGGACTGTTTGAACATTCTTTTCTTCATTTTATGCGCATGTGCACTACCGTTCAAAAGTTTAGGGTCAGTAAGATGTTTGATTGATTTCACATTTATCAGAAGATTTGCATTTCAAATAAATGATGTTCTTTCAGACTTTCTATTCATCAAAGAATCATTAAGCAGCACAACTGTTTTCAACATTGATAAAAATAAGAAATGTTGAGAAGCAAATTTGCATATTAGAATGATTTCTGAAAGATCATGTGACACTGAAGACGTGGAGTAATGATGCTGAAAATAATTGAATGAATTGCATTTTAAAATGTAAACCGTTATTTTAAATGGTAGTAATTTTTCATAATATTTCTATTTTCTATATTTTTAAATCAAATTAATGAAGCCTTGGTGAGCATAAGATACTTTATTCAATAACATAAAATAATCGTACTGACCCAAAACTTTTGAATGGTAGTATACTGTATGTGTGGTGTGTAACTATGATGATGATGTGTTTTAACAGGAAGTGATCAATGCACTCAAGCAGACCTGGCATGTGTATTGCTTCCTCTGTGCGTCCTGCCAGCAACCGATAAGAAACGATACTTTTCACCTCGAGGATGGAGAGCCATACTGCGAGAGAGGTGTTTGTTTGTCTATTGCTTTCTATAGACTTCTATTACTTTTTAATACTGAGATAATGGTATTTTAGACCACCTAACTCCCATACAAACCTTTCTGCATTCAGTTCAGTTCAAGTCAAGTTTATTTGTATAGCGCTTTTTACAGTACATATGGTTTCAAAGCAGCAACATTTGTTTCAAATTTGCTTGTTTCAATCTTAGGAAGTAAGAGATGAGTGTATCCACCAGAGATGAGTGTATCAAAGTAATGTCTATATGGCAGTAATACACAGCTTTAATTTAGTACATGTTATGTGGTTAATGTTATGTTTACATGACATATACATTTACATTAAGACAATATTTAGTATGTTTTTATTTATTTTATTTTTTACCTTTTTCCTCATGGGGAATGTTGGCAGCTCCTCACAATGTAGAAGATTTCAGCTACAAAATAATAGCAAAATAAGAAGATCCTACACAATTATGTGTTTTTAATATCGCAATATTTCTCTTAGACAGTTGTGAAGTCTCCAGCTTCTCAGATGTTTCTCCTAAAAAAGACTCCAGCAATGACTTGTGCTTTCAAAAGAATAATAACAAGGTCTTGAATTGTCCTCATATTTGCAAAGATCTCATAGTCTGCAGAGATTTCAGTGGGAACATTTCTGCCAAGACCAAATGATCTGAGCTACTTTACCAATCAAAAGTTTGGAGTCTATAGTCTATAAGATGATTTAGGGCAGTATTTTAACGATCTAAGCACATGGTCTAAAGTGCAGGGCGCAAGTCCGAATCCACTTTTACTAGTTTAACGATGGGAAAAATGGTCGGTGCTCCCGGCGCATGGTCTAAAAGGGTTGTCCCTATTCTCTTAATGAGTAATGGGTGTGTTTTGGGATTAAGTGCGTTAAACCAATCAGAGTTTCATCTCCCATTCCCTTTAAATGCCAGTTGCGCTCGCGCCATGGCAGATTCGCTATTTGATAGTGGAAAGACCGAACACGTCTCCAGAGTGCAAACTGCTCGTGCGCGAGGTAAAAGTGCGCAAGCAGAACATCTACGGGACAAGCCGGATTCCACCATATCTTTATGTACACAATAATAATCTTTTACATTGTAATCCTTTTAATTTTAATATTTGGTATGTTTGTGTGCTGCTGTGCATCCCTGTGTGTTTAATAAGCAGAGTGTATGCGCGTTGTGGACCCGCCTATAGGCGCACATTACTAACGCACTCTTTAAATAACAATCAAAAAAAATTATATATATATATACAGTGAGGAAAATAAGTATTTGAACACCCCGCTATTTTGCAAGTTCTCCCACTTAGAAATCATGGAGGGGTCTGAAATTGTCATCGTAGGTGCATTTCCACTGTGAGAGAAAAAATCCAGAAATCACAATGTATGATTTTTTAACTATTTATTTGTATGATACAGCTGCAAATAAGTATTTGAACACCTGTCTATCAGCTAGAATTCTGACCCTCAAAGACCTGTTAGTCTGCCTTTAAAATGTCCACCTCCACTCCATTTATTATCCTAAATTAGATGCACCTGTTTGAGGTCGTTAGCTGCATAAAGACACCTGTCCACCCCATACAATCAGTAAGAATCCAACTACTAACATGGCCAAGACCAAAGAGCTGTCCAAAGACACTAGAGACAAAATTGTACACCTCCACAAGGCTGGAAAGGGCTACGGGGAAATGGCTCAGTCTATTTCTGTTGCCTCAAAATAGCAACGCGCCAACAATGAGCCAGAACACACCTCGTTTTCAGACCCATGGGCGCACAAATTGGGGCAAATGCATTTGCTATTTAACAACGTGAAAATGATAACTGCGTCGGGCTGAAACTAGCTTGGCGCTGCATTGCGCCGGGTGCAAGGTCTCTTATGCTCACCAAGGCTGCATTTATTTGATTAAAAAAATTGGAATAATGCGAAATATTATTGCAACCTAAAATTACATTTTAAGATAGATTCAAATGGAAAACTGTTATTTACTCCTGTGTTTTAGGCACTCCGCTCCATGTCAGATTCTTGCTTTAATTTATTCCTGTGATCAAAGCTGAATTTTCAGCATCTTTACTCCAGTCTTCAGTGACACATGATCCTTCAGAAATCAGTCTAATATGCTGATTTGATATTTCAAATACTGATTTGAAATATTTCTTATAATCGTCAATGTTAAAACAGTGATACAGTTTTTTCTGTTTTTTACAATTTTTGATGAATAGAAAGCTCAAAAGAACAGCATTTATTTGAAATAGAAATCTTTTGTAACATTCTAAAAGTTTTTACTGACACTTTAAATGCATCCTTGTTAATTGCTCTTACTTTATGGCAACAACAGTTTCTTTTATGTCCATTTTAATTTCTACTAAGGAATTTTAGAAGAAACATCAGAGACAAAGCTGATATTTAAAGTGTCTCGTTGATACTGTTTTGTAATTATGTCTTCAGATTACTACAGTCTGTTTGGGACGGGTTGCCGTGGCTGTGATTTCCCAATAGAAGCAGGAGACAAGTTTCTAGAGGCCCTGGGCGGCACCTGGCACGACACCTGCTTCGTGTGCTCAGTACGTGTGTGTTCAGGTTTGTCTGTGAGTGTTTGGGTATTCATTGAGTGTTGTGTGACGAGTGTCTGTTGTTCTCTTCAGGTTTGCAGCATCAGTCTGGAGGGCCAGAGCTTCTTCTCCAAAAAGAACAAACCGCTTTGCAAGAAACACGCTCAGACTCTCAAAATATAAAAACACTACATAACTGTTGAAGCTTAAAGGCACACTGTGAAACTTTTCAACCTTCATAATATATTTCCAAGACCCTTGTGATGGTACATCGACTTACAATAGGTTGAATGACACGTCTGCCATAGCCTGACGGGGTCTGTATCGCTTTTACTGGCACTATGTAACTTCGGGGTTCGGGTAGTAACCAGAGCACAAAAAGAACTACAAAATTCGACTGCTTTACGGCATACGTCACTTCCCCCACCACTTCGTCAAATTTGGACGTGAGAGGCCAACCAGCGTTTGTTTTCGGCTTTCGTGCGTATGTTTTTGTCATGAGGGCTGTTTACACCTGGCCACTTCATGCGTTTTCTCAGATGGGATAGCTATCTGATCGTGAAAAGACCAGGTGTAAATGTCCTCCGAAACGCATTCAAGACGGATTTGAATCCGACCGCTCAAACCACTTCAGGAGGAGGTCTGTGACGCATTCCAGACGAAACTGGACAAGTGTAAATGCATCTGGTTGTTGAAACCACATATGTAAATTGTACTCCTCTCAAAAATGCTAAAAATAAAAACGTGTGAGAGCGTGTTATAGGCTATATGTTATAGCCAGATATGACGACACTACTGGAACACGCATCACCGCAGATGAGCAACTGAGCATAGGCTATTCAAGACAACGTGCAAACTATCGCAAATCAAAGTGAAAGTAAGTCGCAGACGCTTAACACACAATCATCATCATTAAAAGTAAAGAAATGAAGTGATCTTACCAGAGCTGTTACTGCTCTCTCTTATTGCGGTCTTTGATTTTGAAATTTTAGCTGATGATCAATAAAATGCAGTTCATATCTGTTGCTTTCGGTGACGTGCACTCCATTAAATCTGCATACAGCGCGGGAATTGAAGATCGGATTTAAATCCGTTTCGCAAAAACACATTTATGTGACCAGGTGTAAATGGAATTGTTTTGATAAATCAGATAGCTAACTGATCTGAGAAAACCCATGAAGTGGTCAGTAAATAAATCTCTTATTTGTAAACTTGTTTGCATTCTATGTTGTATGTTGTTGCGCTTGCTTGTAGTATGTTTTTTTTTATATATATATATGCTGTTCATTCATTTATTGCTGATAATTAGACCAGTCCAATAATTTCCACATATGTCTAGCTAGCTTTCGATTATCAGAGCTGTTAACAGACTTGCTAACAAACACTCGTTTCTCTTACGTGTTTTTTGCGTTATGTTTTATTGCCTAGCTTGCCTCACGAACTAGTTTGCCAGCTGAACTCAGGTGTTGTGAGGTGTATTTATCACGTAGTCCTGAGGGATATCAGACAACGCTGTTGACGTTGATTCTTGCGATTATCATGAGAACAGTTTTTAATATCTCACATAATTATCAGGACATAAATAAGCCTAACGTAGAGGTTGTATATAGTGTAAACGAGTACAATTTGCAAACTATTATGATAAATTGCAATAATCATGTCTTCGGAGTCTATCTGTGCCTATTCCTTGCCCGATGCAGGTACCAGTGTACAGGGTGGGGGGTGGAGGGGTATTTACAACAGTGCAAGTATTCCATAGCGACTCTAGGGGTCGCTGTTTGACAAAAACACAATTCCTTCACAGTGTGCCTTTAAGCAAAAAAATTTAAAGAAAACATATTTACAACAATATAAATGACACATACTCAAAGTAAAAGCAGTTCTGATGAGGTTTGAAATGAAGAATGATCTGTTTGAAGTTGGTTTTTGAAACTCTTATTTTATCAGAGGAAGTTTTTTCTTTATCTTTTCTTTTTCTTTACTCTCTCTTTTAATCTTCTCACTTCACAGAAAAGTGTGCATTAATAAATAAAATACACTAAATTAAAAAGGTTGTTTAAACTTAAAAAAGTAAGTGTTCGTGCTGCTTTAAAATTGTGTTTAGTCAACTTGAATTGTGAAGTTGCACTAAATGACAACTTGGATATTTGAGTTGACTGACTACTTGTATTTTTGTATAGGCTGTAGGCCAACGCAGAAGTTCGCATCACTTTGGTTCCCTCCTTCATCAAAAAGCCAGTATTGTTTTATCAGCTTTCTTTTTTCTTTTTTTTTTTTTATTATTGCAGAAAATAAGCTCTGTGACCAAAATTAACACATTTTATGAATTTTGAAACCTAAATCCAGAAGCAAAAGCTAAACAAACTACACCAAGGGCGAATTACTTAAACGTCACCACCATAAGTTTCCAACAACTCTTTCAATCTTTATTTGAAATCTACAAGTTAGAAAGTTGAAAAGTGAGAATAGTTTGCAAGAGCATGATTATAAACACAGTGAGGCAATGAAAGCGACTAGTGTGTAGATGAGTTTACGGTCACCATGATTTTGCCAAGTAAAACATGTTCTTGGAACAACATTCCTGTCTGAAAGTTTAGTGCTAACCCTATCCCTAGCCCTAAACCTAACCCTACCAATAACTTTTCCCTAAAATCAGAGGGAAATGATAGTGAATAACACTGGTGTAGAAGCACCTAACCCTGGTTGTAAGCCTAAACTTGACAAACTCTAAACTTGTCCCTCAAATCTGATTGGTTGATTGGAATGTTGTTCCAGGATCAACAAAGATGCTGTCTTGTTTTCTAAAAACCCATTGGCTTCAAGACTATGGAACTGGAAGTACAAATTGCCAACTTGTGTTGGGTTTTAGGACTCATTCCTGCAGCTCTCTATCGCCAAAATATTATGAAAAGGCTTATGCTTGTGAACTTAACGAAATATGATGATGTCATCTGAGAGGTTAGATAAGTATGTTTAGTAACATATAATGAAATGAAAACTCATGAATTGATCTGCTGTTCTGTTCTTAAAGGAATAATGCTGCCAGAAACGTAAATTCAGTCATGATTTACTCAACATCAACATCATGTTCACTTGCTTTCTTCTGTGGAATACATAAGGGGTTTATGGCAGAATATGGACTCATTTTATGGTGCTTTTCTGTGTCATTTTCAGAGCTTGACAGCCTCTTCTAAACGGCTCCTTTTGTGTTTCACAGAAGAAGGAACATCATATGCATTTGGAAAAGTGAATTAAAGGGAAATGTATTTATTTCAAGCTCTGGGATAGTGGGCAACTTTGCTTTTACTGTATCATGTGCTTGTTTTTATGTTTTTTTGTTTGTTTTGTTTTTATATTAGATTTGCACTTTTAATGATTTCTGTTTTTGTAACACTGTTAAAACTCCAGTGTGCTTTTATACAAGTTTAATACAAATCAAATGTCAACACTTTGCCATCTTCTCGATTTATTATTCTAACTCTTATTTTGTAACTATCCTAATTATCACTTGAGCAGAAAATGTATAACAAAACGTGTATGGAGAACTGTACATTAATTGCATTTTTTAAAAAACTTTTTAATTATATACTATACTTTTACTATACGTTTAGTTACTTATTTTAACTTTTTATTATTGAATTTTCAAGAAAACTTTATATGTATTGTAAAAGGGAAAATAAACAGAACAAGAGGTATACAGTAAATTTGAGGTATACAGATTCATAGATATTGATTATTGTTTAGCTACTCGGCACATTTCTCCCATATGTTAGAAATGGATCCTTTTTAAATGTCAAAACTAGAGTCAATTCTTCCATGCTGTATATCTTAATGAAACTTTCTAAGGCAGCATCACTGTTATTGCTCATGCTTGGAGTTAGTCATAACACTAAATATAAACCTCAAAGTTTGAACTCAAACTGCAGTGTTTGTGTTCCAGACATGAATGATTTCTCGAATCATGTGTCTTATTGAAGAAAGGGTGCTGTTACTTCACTGTGGTCAACCCGACAAACGGGCAACAAATCCCACAGATTTACACTGAAGATTTGAACCATATACAGTATAACATCTGATCACAATATCATTGAGACTTGAATGTGGACTCTTCTGGGCAAGAAACCACCACAACTGCATAGCAACACCCTGGCAACAGCATTTTCCTCAGGATAGAGTGTTAAACTGCTGTTGTGTGTCTCTGTCTGTATTTCTCTCTCAGGTGAGTGGTTTGGCTGTAATGTTCGTAACTCACACCAGAACAGGAGCTCAGGGGTCGTGACCTCTGCTACACACATGAATGAGACATTCACTAAGGCCACAAAGAACAACTTCTCTAGTTTTCTGTCTTTTCTTCTCATCCTCTCACTTCACACTGGTCTGAATGAGGTGGCTGAATTCATCTAAAGATATGAACAAACAAAAAAATATATTGATGAGTGAGATATGCTTATTTGACAAGCAAAATTATTCTTAAAACTTTTAGTATATAAGTACATATATATATATATATAGTTATTCTTAAGTAATAATAAAGCAGTCTTCCAAAACATATTTAATGTATTACAGGCAATTTAATCAAAAACAAACAAACAAACAAACAAACAAAAAATCACAATGGAAAAGGTAATAAATTACAATAACTACAATAAAAATGTATGCATGAAATGTATGTACATTTTTGGGGGTTTGAAATAATCTGACCAACCCCACCTAACTAAGTAGGTGAGTTTGTCTGTCAGCGCGTGTCCGTGGTGAGGCGAGCACGCGCGCCTCGAGCTGCTGATGTTGACGAACGTTGAAGACATTTGTGTTGAACTGACTCATCATTCACTTCTTCACACGGACAGTGTGTTTTACTAGAACTCACGGGGACTTTCTCTCTTCAGAGCGGGTAAGAATCCAGGGAATCAATATCTTTTTGAACCGGGGGAAGTGATCGGATCGGTCTCGAGATGTATCTGACAGAACTGCGATTGATTTTCATGAAATCTAATGTTAAATCGGTGCGTCCTGATGACGATTCGTAAGATGCGCTTTTGGGTAGCACTTTACATTAATACAAACATTTACCATGGTAAATTTCCACCGAAATACTACTAGCCTACTACGTAGGTGCTAATACTACAAGTTATGTACTGTATACTTTCTAAGAGAACATACTTAAGAGGAGATCTCTTATTAACTTAGGCTATATATATCTGCAGTTACTATGGTATTTTAGGATAATCTAAAGTTACTATGATACATAATTGTTATATATGGAGTAAATGTTTATATGAAACCAATACTTTTCACTATTACTCTCTTTTTGAACAACATGATCCATGTAATGTTGAAATGCAGTAAAACCAATTCATTAATATGTTGTTGTTTTTTTGGACGTGGTTATTATGGGTAACGTTATTCTTTGTATCATCTCGCAGAGTACCATTACTATGGCAGATGAATATGGTAAATATTTAGTGCCATGTTGTAAATCATAATACCATGGTATCAACATCTGATACGTCATTGTACTATGGTATCACCACAGTATACTTCTTTCATTAGGTAAGACTGAAGATTGTTGTCTTGTCAGATGCGTTTGATTTCATGATAGTTTGCATTTTATACTTTAACATTACAAAATGCTGCAATTTCTGTGTCAGTACATAAAAATAATGGCTGTTTTCAAACACGTTTCCCATAAATGTCTTCCATTGGTCAGACAAACAGTGGGATGTTCTTCTAACTTAAGTTAAAATAGTGTATTATTTTATAATTTAAAACTTTTCTCAAAAAAAGTTAGTGATTTTTATTTCAATCATTTGAAGCTTCATTTTTACAGTCGTGTTACGGTTCATGGTGTTGCACAGTCAAGTTGTAAAATTAGATATTACTGTAAGTTCATTTGCCATTTTTTTCACATTAACATCAAACATGCATATTGTTTGTGTCATGTGACTACTATTGAAACAGTGACCATTTTAAAGGAAGTTGCGATTGTTTTTTCTTCCCTATGATGTATATCTGAGTGAAACGGCTTGTCAGACAAGAAAAAATGTAGGGCGGGACTTAATTTTGTCCATTGGAAATGGATTGAATCGTGGGTCGTTGTGGTTTGCTATTGCTGGTGCCATCTCATGTGAGTGACAGGTTTTTACTGTTGGGAAGAGGTTATTGTCCCACCCTCGCGCCACTGAAGTCAAGTCACCATTATTTATATAGGCCTAGTGCTTTTTAAAGTATAGATTGTTTCAAAGCAGCTTTACAGTAATAACAGGAAACACGTCAGAAGAGATGCATAGAGAAGTTATGTTGATTCAAGATTAAAAAAATAATGATGTGCATGGATAAATCATTTACAATAAACATAGCAATAGTCCGTTAAAAACAAGAATTGTCCATTTTGATTTCATGGTGACTGATCTTCCCCATTCACTTCCATTGTGCCTCACTCTAACCAATATTTTTGCTTAATTTTCTTAAGAAAAGGAGATATATATATATTTTTTTGTGTGTGGTGGTAATCAACATTATGCCACAAATGCTGTCGATTGAACTTAACTTGTACTGAAACCAGAATATTCCTTTAACAAACTGTATCGGTTTGCAGTGGTGATTTTGTCATGATATATGGTGTCCGGGACACGTCTGGTGGGAATATGATACAGCGACAGAAACTTTTAACTGCTCTGATAAGGAGTTAACTCACACTATCTTGATAGCCTCTACTCTTTCAGCACTTAGAGAGTAATCCCAACAGGAGCAACTTTCTCTAGGGATAATAGGGGATTTGGACTGTTTGTGTCCATTAGACATCTTGAGTTTTGACTTATATGAACCATCTTTTTCTTGAACACAAGAAACAATTGTTGACTCAAGCACAGTTCACACACTATGTCATCAGTTTAACACAGCTTGATTTCAATGTGTTGCATATAAGTTGCTGTTTGTTTCTTTGTAAAACATGTTAAAGAAATATGTTAGAATATAGTATATGTTTCGCAAAGGATTTTGTGAGCCTAGTCAGGGGCGCCTTAAGATAACCAAAGGCTACAGCATTATGGTAGACCCTGCTACTACCCCATATAGACATTTTTTTTTAGCTCCCTGCCAATTATTTATGTAGAAATGTATCTTGTCGATAACATTTACAACACTGTTTGTATGCTGCGTAAAAATATGGGTCAAATATGAATATTCAAAATCAGTCTGTGCCAGTAGGTGGCGCTTGTGGAGCAGCAGAATTAGCGGTTACGTAAACAAAGCAGCGATGCGCTTATAAAACTACATCAGTGTTTCTCAAGCTTTTTTTTGTGCCACGGCACAGTTTTGATAACTCATGATACAATAGATGAAGCGCTATGCACATGATATTTAAAACTTGCTTCAACTAGACGGCAAATAGCAGACTAAAGCTCTATTCGGACTAGGGATGGGACGGTATGAAAATGAAAATTTAGTGACCAAAATTATCGCGATTATCAATATTATCACAGTTTTGTTAAAACGAGATGAAAGTGTTCAAAAAGAGTTGATGATCACAATGAAGACATTTCAACAAGTTTTATATTTGAAAATCAACAAACAACAAATAAAACAAGCAGCTCTATGCACTTTTTAAAGCAAGATTCTATTCTGTGGCATTTCCTTCCTTATAATGAAGGTCGTCAATAGCAACGCATTATAACACCGCGCACATCCATTGTAACGGCCACCTAGGCCACGAACGCCGTGCTACGTTAGATTTCACAAACGTAATTCCTATTGACCAGCTCACTTAGCACGGCGTTCGTGACTCGATTAGTCGAGTCTGTTTTCCTAGATGATGCCTGTAAACGCGTAATGTACTGTCTTTATAAAGTATCTTCTTATTAAACTGTCTGTACACTTACAAAGTTCTCAATGCTTCGGTTTGCATGTAGGGACCCTCATTATGTTACCGTGTTAGTGTGAGGCTATTTTGAGCCTTGTTAGTGGTATTAACTAGCGATTTACTTTTACTTACTCTGTGCCCCATATACTAGCGTTATAAGATCATCTGTTTTTAGAGATATAACTCTTTACATTCGATTTTCATGAAAACGCATCCCAGGGAACGATCGACTCGGTAACCATGTGTTAATTACCCCTACAGTAACGCACACTTGGATTTCACACACGTGTAAAAGAAAAGCTAACTTTTATGCACAGGCTATGTTTAATACTTTTTCTCTCTGTCTAAATATTCACTCCTCGCGTGCCTAACTTACGTTTTACAATGCAGGGACTGGAACTACAGATATGCTAGTTATAAATACAGTAATCATTACTTTATTTAGGCAGAATAAGTTTGTTGTGATTTCCAAGCTCATTGATGTTAGCAGTCTTCCTTGTAGAGTGCACTCTGGTGGACAAACTATGCAGCGCCAACACTCATAACATGGTTGCAGGGTGTTTCGTCCGCTTTTATTTTATTTTTTTAATATTCATTTATCGGCCGTTATAAATGCCGATACCGATAGTTTGGAAAATGCCTAATATCGGCCGATAATATCGGCCCGCCGATATATCGGTCGGGCTCTAGTAATTATTACTTTACCCCACCTCTCCATGCTGGGTGAACACCGGCTGGTGCAGTAAACATAGCCTAGCTAACGTTAGCTAGCTACGTTTTCAGTACAGTAATATCAAAGATCATTGCTCCTTCTCAATTATCTGGTAATATTCTATTCACAAAATACAACCAATAGTACGGTAATGTTAAAAGTAATCCCCCGGGCACTATTTGCGATGGTCCGCCGATTAGAACAGGAAAATGGTCCACAGTGCTCTGGCATCTTAACTGCTGCCACGCAACGAAACTAGGAGTATGACCGGTTTAAGACGGCGGCCGCATTTCTCAGTGCCCAGCGGCCAATAGGGCATCTAGTCTCTATATGATGTCTATGGTTGAATGTGCTTACTCGATCCGCCATGTTTTTTTTTTTGAAAAGTGTCTTATTTTACCCAGAATGCATTGCAGTGTAGTCCTACTTAAGATAGTCAGAGTCTTAAGTGCTTTGGCCCCAGAGCTTCTCTGTGATTTTAGTCCCATAATGATTACTGAGATTTTAGATCCGCATTAGATTAGATCTGAATAGACCCTCTGTAAATATTTCGTCATTTCGTGATTAAAAGTAGTTTTCCGTGGGTTTTCAAGTATGGAGTCGCTTGAAAAAGCATTCAGTTGCGTTCTAGACGCTGGGACGAGTCTGTGGCAAAACTCAAGTGTTTTCCACACACCATTCAGATCAGAAAGAAGATCGAAAGCACTTGTTAGAGGCACGAAACATCTTTTAGCGTTAGGTAAGTGTCTGTTACCAACACAATCCAATCTGAAGTTACTTAATACATCATTCGACCAGACCTAACTGTTTTATATATATAGGTTATGTGTTTGCAAACGTGATATCAGGAAGCAAAGTAATACACACATGATGACAGGAGGGTGACGGCGATGCGCAAATCGAGTTACTCTCCCACTTCTGCTAGTTTTACTGAGATATCTTATCCCGTGCGAATTGGCCATTAATATTACAGACGTTCTGTGGTAAATTTACATTACTCCATCTACCCTTGTAAAGTTAATCCCGTCCGAATAGGGCTTAATATTCTCTGCTCTTTAAATACATAAAAAACATTAGCCTTTGTGTACATTGTGTTTCTTGAGTAAAGAAAACGCTTTACTCAAACATCGGTTCTTTATTTACCCTTGGATTGCAAACAAGCCGAGATCTCCAAACTGGGTGGAGTAATGAGGTTTGACTGACAGTTTGAGGAGCCAATGGATGAACAATGTTTAGTCATAACCTCTTTTAAATGTTTTTTATTGGTTAAATATTTGTAAAACCCACATACAGACGTAAAGGATGACCAATAGCATTCATTTTATTAAACAAAAATGACAAAATATAGAGACACAAGGTTTTGGCCCGATATTGATGATGTATCATTCTCACATCACAAGCAGACTATATACTTGTTTAATTAAATCGCAGTTTTTTGCAATTTGGTAAGGGCGCAAAACCATAGCGCACTTTCGATTTTGACAGATACTTTGCCAAAGCAATGGCACAAAACAACGTTAGAGACTTTTTATGTTATCAAGAGAAGTTTTTAAATATTTCCGGGTCATTATGAAACTGGCGGCACAGATTACTATGGCGGGCTGCCACAGTCTATGTAATTAATAGGAAACACTGGAGGTGTATTGGTTCGAGGGATGTGATCATGATTTATTAATTACATACTAGACTATTAATCGTTCTTTTCAGGCGTGTTTTCAGAGGGGAATTTACTTAAGACGTGTTCTTGTGTTTATTAAAGTTTTGTTTTAGTATTATCTATATATTTTTTTTATTTATTAATTATTTATTAATATTCTTTATCTGCTTTTTTTTACTTTGTTTTATTATGTTATGTGCTTTTGTTTTGTCATTTATATTTATATATTTTTATATTATATCTAGATTTCTCTCTCTCTATATATTTCTCTATCTTTCTCTTTATTTTTTTCAGTATTAGTCATTTTAGTACTTTATCTCACACTTATTTCGGTTAGTTGCAACATTTTTAATTTTTCTTTTAAGTTGTTCGTCTAATATTTATATTTTATTTTAAGCTTTATTTTGATTATGAAAATGCATTTTAGAACAGTATCAAAACAAGTGTGTGATATCAAAACAAGTTCACTGATATATGACTGTAGATCCAATGTCACGGATGAACAGAGACCTGAAACTATGTGAGCTTACACACACACACACACACACACACACACACACACACACACACACACACACACACACACACACACACACACACACACACACACACACACACACACACACACACACACACACACACACACACACACACACACACACACACACACACACACACACACACACAGAGGCACTAATCAGGTCCAGCTGTGTGTCAGTGTGTTATGTGGAGTTCACGTTGGAGAGTGTGTGACCATATGGCATAAAGCATCCAATTCTTACCTCACCCCCCACCTTTCGTCATGGGACTAGGCAGGAAAGACTCAACGACCAGCCAGAGTCGAACAGCAGATGTGAGTGTGTGTATGAGAGAGAAAGATGGAATGTGTGAGTAGCAGCACACCCCATCTACAGTGCAAGCGCACAAATTTGACAAAAACTAGAAAAGTCAAACTGAATTCAAAAGTGACCCTGATTATTTTCTTAATGCATGTTACTGGTCATATTGTGAATGATTCAGTGGTGCAGATATTTATATTTTTTTATGTTTTTTGACATTGTAATTTTTAATCAAAGTATCATAACTTGCTCTTCCTGTGATACGACTCTAGACATCTGTGACGTATTCAAGGGCACGATGCAGTTGCATTCAGATCTGCCTCCATGCCTATACATCTCTCACTTTTCACAATCCAGTCAAAAAATTATAAGTTCGATAAACAGTATTCTTTTATTTTATACTATTATACTATTTATTCACATTTTTTAATTAGCTTTTATTTTTATATTTTCAGTTTTCATATTCATTGTAGTTTGTGCTTTTCTTATTTTTATTAGTTTAAAAAAAAATCTATATAGCTTCAATAAATTACATTTTTATACTTCAACTTAAGCCTATTTATTTCACTTAGTTGCCAAATCAACATTTCTGATTTTCAATTAAGTTTAATTGGCCGTTTACACTTTTCAACTAAAAACAGAAACTTTGTGTTTTAGTAGTTTATTTACATGACACCGGCATTTGAAACCGGTTTCAAAGAACCGGCATTCAAAAACCAGGTTTTTGAAATTGTCTCTGTAAACTAACATTTTTTTTTTTTTTTTGTGAAAGCGGTGACGTGTATTATATGTTCAGTCTATAGGCGGGTAGTTTCTTTACAAAGTGACATCGCCATCTACTGATCCCCGTTCACACGGATCCGCGAAAAAGACTAAAAACACTGGATTATTTTAAAAGTGTTGTCGAGTGTTCACTTGGAAATATTTAAAATACGTCCATTTCTTGCTGACTTTAAATGATAATCGTCAAGGTCGTTTATATTACTGTCTAAAGCATAAGCATAAGGGGCTTTCGCTCCGGGTAGTTCTAGGAATGAGCCACCAGGGTGGTTCCCCGAGAACTAATGGTTCCCCTAGAAACGTTTTCCTGGTTGCATAGACCTTATTCAGAGCAGCGCCACAACAGGTATGAAAGTGAGGCTGTGAGGGATAGTCTTGCCTTGTTTCCAATGGCATCCGCTGTAAAAAGCTGTATAAAGCTCCAAGATTACTTACAATTTTCCACAGCTTATATTGTCGGGAGTTTTTTGTCAACTGAAATTTCTTGGAAAGATATTTTTTCCAGTGTTTCAAGAGCAGAACAATCCAAAAACACATTAAATACAGTGAGGAAAATAAGTATTTGAACACCCTGCTATTTTGCAAGTTCTCCCACTTAGAAATCATGGAGGGGTCTGAAATTGTCATCGTAGGTGCATGTCCACTGTGAGAGACATAATCTAAAAAAAAAAATCCAGAAATCACAATATATGATTTTTTAACTATTTATTTGTATGATACAGCTGCAAATAAGTATTTGAACACCTGTCTATCAGCTAGAATTCTGACCCTCAAAGACCTGTTAGTCTGCCTTTAAAATGTCCACCTCCACTCCATTTATTATCCAAAATTAGATGCACCTGTTTGAGGTCGTTAGCTGCATAAAGACACCTGTCCACCCCATACAATCAGTAAGAATCCAACTACTAACATGGCCAAGACCAAAGAGCTGTCCAAAGACACTAGAGACAAAATTGTACACCTCCACAAGGCTGGAAAGGGCTACGGGGAAATTGCCAAGCAGCTTGGTGAAAAAAGGTCCACTGTTGGAGCAATCATTAGAAAATGGAGCTAAGCATGACTGTCAATCTCCCTCGAACTGGGGCTCCATGCAAGATCTCACCTCGTGGGGTCTCAATGATCCTAAGAAAGGTGAGAAATCAGCCCAGAACTACACGGGAGGAGCTGGTCAATGACCTGAAAAGAGCTGGGACCACCGTTTCCAAGGTTAATGTTGGTAATACACTAAGACGTCATGGTTTGAAATCATGCATGGCACGGAAGGTTCCCCTGCTTAAACCAGCACATGTCAAGGCCCGTCTTAAGTTTGCCAATGACCATTTGGATGATCCAGAGGAGTCATGGGAGAAAGTCATGTGGTCAGATGAGACCAAAATAGAACTTTTTGGTCATAATTCCACTAAACGTGTTTGGAGGAAGAAGAATGATGAGTACCATCCCAAGAACACCATCCCTACTGTGAAGCATGGGGGTGGTAGCATCATGCTTTGGGGGTGTTTTTCTGCACATGGGACAGGGCGACTGCACTGTATTAAGGAGAGGATGACCGGGGCCATGTATTGCGAGATTTTGGGGAACAACCTCCTTCCCTCAGTTAGAGCATTGAAGATGGGTCGAGGCTGGGTCTTCCAACATGACAATGACCCGAAGCACACAGCCAGGATAACCAAGGAGTGGCTCTGTAAGAAGCATATCAAGGTTCTGGCGTGGCCTAGCCAGTCTCCAGACCTAAACCCAATAGAGAATCTTTGGAGGGAGCTCAAACTCCGTGTTTCTCAGCGACAGCCCAGAAACCTGACTGATCTAGAGAAGATCTGTGTGGAGGAGTGGGCCAAAATCCCTCCTGCAGTGTGTGCAAACCTGGTGAAAAACTACAGGAAACGTTTGACCTCTGTAATTGCAAACAAAGGCTACTGTACCAAATATTAACATTGATTTTCTCAGGTGTTCAAATACTTATTTGCAGCTGTATCATACAAATAAATAGTTAAAAAAATCATATATTGTGATTTCTGGATTTTTTTTTTAGAGTATGTCTCTCACAGTGGACATGCACCTACGATGACAATTTCAGACCCCTCCATGATTTCTAAGTGGGAGAACTTGCAAAATAGCAGGGTGTTCAAATACTTATTTTCCTCACTGTAACAGTACTGCCCATTGAAGAGAAGCATGTCTGTCCCTCACAGCCTCGCTTTCATTCCCATTAAAAATCAAAGATGGCGCTGCTGTGAATAAGGTCTATTTGCACGGCCAGTAGGAACTCTGAAGTGACGTAAGCCGCACTTGTTGTTGTGACTTTTATTTTGACGGCGCCGAGAACGCCAGAGCCTGAGCACACAGTGCTCGCATTCTCCGTGTTCATTAGTTTACGATCTGTCCAACAGTCCTGTCTAATACGTTATTAGATAGAACTGTTATACATAGAAAGTAGACAGTATATAAAAAAAGTGTTGCTGACTACATAATCATGTTTGGCTTGGTCCACTCAAAGTTGTGTTGGATTCTCTCCAGGTTAAGAGGTCCATCTATCACAGGTTTCCATGTTCGTAGAGTTAGTTTCTGGAGTAAATATATAGGCTGTAATCTGTGTGTTTCCACAGCTTTTTTTTAAATGGCGGGTGCTGGTGTTTCGTGTACATTCGGCCAATCAGCAAACACTAACGTCACGGATAGTTCCTAGTCCTGGCTTATGGTGCGTTCAAGTCATCTCGTAAAGATTGTATTTACGAGTTGAGCGCACATGAACGCCACCACAATGTCGTAAATACGAGTGGGGAGCTCTGGATTTTCTTTAAGCCCCGATCTTTACGAGTTGGGGACGTGTCAGTGAGAAACATGGCGGAAAACCACAATACTTAGCAGTATTTAGCAGTGATATTATCAGGCTTTTCTATTTACATCGAAGTAAGCTAATTGCCCGCACAGAATATGATGGCATTATAATATAACAATGTAATATGTAACAATAAAGTTGGCAGTGGCTTCATAAATTAATTAAAAACATAAAAAACAAAGTACACCTGATTCACATTTCTTTGTTCTTCATTTTCTAGAACGAGAGTTTAAGAAACTTGCTCTATTTTTGTGTAATTAATTAAGAGAAATTACACCGCCATACTCCGACGAAAGTGACTTGAACGCACATCGACTTCCCACCTCGTAAGTAGTGGTCGACCGATATTGGTTTTTTGATGGCCGATGCCGATGCCGATATCTTAGAGAGCAGGGCCGATGGCCGATATAAAGCCGATATTTTTATGTATATTTATTTTAATCAATATTTAATAAATTAGAAATAAATTAGAAAACAAATCTTTAAAATAAACATGCTTTTATACTTTAGATGGCAACTTCTTGAATCTGCAATCCTATTACAGTATTTTTCACAAAGTAATTGTTTAGAAATATATGAATATGTGAATAAAAAGAAAGTAAACACTGTAACAGGGCACTCAGCAATCTGGTAATTTCGTGCTGGTAATCATATTTTTTCAAATAAAGACAAGGTAACGCTAATTTTACATACAGCACAGTGAAAACGATATGAATATGACACAGTTGGCAACTGGTTATATATCAGCATATTTTAAAATGAAGGATTTAAAGTTTTTTGATCGCGTCTCCTGTGAAGCTGATCTTCTGTTCGCATTCACTCACTTCGCACGGGCCGACCGTCACTCGCAGACAGTAATGCACACTTCACAAGATAGGCTATCACAGTTGGATTCGATTAAATCTGCAAGGTTTGTGAAATTAAATGTTTATTAGATATTCAGAGATTTGTTTAAATGACGTAGATGCACATTTGCTGAATGTTGACGGCAAATGAGAAAGTATTTTAGCCTGATTGTTTGCCTTTTCTGTTACAAATAATATAAAAGCAAACGCTTTACTTTACTTACTTCGCATACCATTTACTTTCTTTGTTTACCAGTTCTGTCTAACAAAGTATTAGATATGACTGACAGAGATCGTAAATTAATGAAGACGGAGAATATGAGTGAGCGCTGTTTGATCTGAGGAGCTGCTGTTGCCGTTCTGTTCTGGCGCTGGTGTTCTCAGCGCCGCCTGTCAAAATAAAAGTCCCGCTTCCAACACATCGGCCTATCAGAAAAACTTATCGGCCGATGCCGATATTTCAAAAATGCCAAATATCGGCCGATATATCGGCCTTGGCGATATATCGGCCGACCACTACTTGTAAGTACGAACTTCCCAGGAGGACTTGAACGCACCATTAGACCCTCTGAAGTAGGAGCTAAAATCATTCCTAGTTTCGGTTCGCGGTGCGAACACACCAAAATCTGGGAACTTCAGCCAATAGTGCTAGGAACTATGAAAAGGTTCCTCAAGTGCGAAAGCTCCTATAGATAGTAAGTAAAACAACAGTAGAATGCTTGCGTTAGTCAGCAAAGTGTGCAAAGTCGACCAAACTACTAAAAACTAACGTTACTCATATTTATTTTAGTTTTGGGGTTTGTATATCTCTAATTTATTTTATTTCAGTTTTATTTTTAAACCTTAAAAGTTAGTTGCCAAGGCAGTTTTTCATATAATATTTATATTTGATTTGATTTCCCTTTTATATTTCACCGAAAAATTATTTTAGTTTTAGTTAACAATAACAACACCACAAAGCTGTCTGAAGTGCAAGTGTGCAAAGGCGTCATATCTTAAATGCTTCAGTTTGAATCAACAAAGCGATCTGTCAAAGAGACTGCCAAATTAAAAAAAGCTCACTGTCTAAACTGCTAGTGTGCCAAGTCAACAAAACTAGCATTCTTGCAGTGTAGACACCGTGTTTGGGTGTCATTTAGAATTTTTTCGATTTTTAGTTCCTTTGGGTTCAGCATGATAATATGACTAGCGGAATGTAACGCAGACGTGCTGTGTGTGTATGTAAGTGTGGTTGTGTATATGTGTGTGTGTGTGTGAGAGACTCAAAAGGAGTCTCTGTTTAAATTTCATTAGTCTCAACCTCGCCCTGACACTACTGCTCACATTAACTCACACACATTCATGTTTATGTCATATTGATTGCATCATTTGACTCAAGGGAAGTGTCAGGCCCAGAAGTTCAATATTTATTGGAGGATTATGTGCTAGTGTTCATACATATGTATATTCGTGTAGTATGTAGGGAAAGTTTGGCGTTTGGGCGTATTTGATTGTGTGTTTTCTCTTCACAGGTGATCTGCATTCTGATTGACAGCAGGCTGGTTATGGAGCGTCCTTATATTGGAAAGGTGAGGAGTATTGATTCTTCAGGTGGATTATGAATCACGAGGTGTAAAGTTACAGTTTCAATGTTAGCAATTTGAAAAATATTGGCATGGATTAGCTCAGTGATTCTTAACCAGGCAGCAAGGGGGCCTCAAGGTGAATTGATTTTAAATTAGACAAAAGCTTTAAAATAAGTAAAAACAGCTAAAAAAAAAAATCTTTCTTTTTCTTTAAAGAACCTGGACTCCCATGGTCTTATAAAACCTGGATATATATTTTATATTTATTTATGTAAGGGTTTTATTTTATTATTTTTTATAGTGTGATTTACAGATCTGGAAAAGTCATGAAAATTAATAAAATCTTAAAATGCCATGGACATTTTTATAACTAATATCATTTTTTCTAGTTGTGCCAAGCTCAAACATAAAATAATTTATGTGGTAGTAATTAGGGGAATCGAGTTGATTCTAAATTCATAGGTTTTCGATTTGACAGGAATGTTTTTTGCAAATTCATGATGATTTGATTCACAATGAGATTTGATTCAGTTTGATTCTGTATTTTTTAAGTTCCTTCATAGTAGGGGATGGGCGATTATTTTTTTTCCTTAATTATTAAAGGTGTTAAAGAGGTGCAGGTGTCTTTGAGTGTAAGTTGTGAAGGTGTGCAGATTGTTGCACTACGCCAAAAACCCTTTAAGTCAAGTCATTTCACTCGGCGGCCATCTTTGAAACGCCTCTCAGGCAGCTATTTCAGTCATGCAAGTGCAGCTCCTATCTCTTTGAATGGGGAAACATCAAATTCTCCAAAGCCATTCACCAAGCTTATGATTAAATTGAATATTTGAAATCATCAATTAAGTCTGATGACATGTCTCGTAAATTTTGATTCTAAATGCTCAAATCATGACAATTTTTTTTTTCGTTTTTCATGCTGGACTTGCCAATGCGCATGTGCAGTCATAAGCGTGCGTCTGTTTCTATAGCAAGCGGAGCTTCTAACAGCAGTTGTTAGCAGTTGACCGTGGAAAGACGTCAGTACACTCCGTTTTTCAAGTTCAAATCCTCCAACGTTAATCTATTAACTCTCCTGACTGCTTTGTCGAACAAAATGGCTGATGGCGGATTATGATTGGTCAGATATCCTGTCAATCAAATCAATCAATTGGCAATTGGCTCTTTTATTTAGAAGGCGGGGCCTATTCCGCCATATTTCGCGTTGCACTTTCTCCTATTCATAGTAATATGAGTGCACCGTCTAAAGTCACGATTCAAAAATCCACGTTTCAAGATAATGCATAATACATAATGCATCGGCAGGATTTGTAATCGATGCATCGAGAAAACAATGAATCATAGTAGTAATTTTAAGTATATTCTTAATATACTAAAAATATTCTTAAAAATCCTTAGCCTGTAAATTATAAACTGCTGGAGAATGTCAAGTTTATTGAATTTATTTACTCAACCTCATGTCGTTCCATGGTGTTCTGTTTGCTCTCTCTAATCTCATAGTCTATGAGAAACGATTGAGAGATATAGTAATGAGATCTCATTTGTGATATTCTCTCCTTCGGGATCAGCCGTTGTTCTGCAGGCCCCAGTAGCTCTTTTTGATAAAGCTACAGATTTAAAGCATTTGAGAATCTCCAATCTGGAGTTTAGTGAGTCTATAAAGGCTTCAGGTTCAACTGAGTGATTTATCATACAGGAAATAATGTTATCACGGCACATTCCTCAGGTAATATACGATCACACACACCTCCCATTGACCCAGGTGTGTGTGTGTGTGTAAGCGAGTGACGGAGAGATCACTGGTGTCTGCAGGGCTGATATTATCCCTTGCTGAAAAGAGATATAGATCAAGAGGAAATTGAGCCATTTAAATCCCAGGAGCGCTTTATGATTAATGGCTGTCAGGTATTTTACTGTCTCTCTGAAAAGATTTGGCAACCAGCCGAATAAAAACACCACACACACTCATAAAAGTCAGTCATTTTTCCATTGTCCAAAAGGCAAATACTCTCTGCAATCCACCCACTACGGGTGGGCGGTATGACCCAAATCTTATATCATGGTGTGAGTAATTTTTTTATGACGGTAGCAGTCTATCAGTTTTTTTTGTGTGTGGAAAAAGTGGTTTATATAATATAACCATGTGGTAATATCTATTCCTGGATACTAATAAACCTTATTTTATTATTTTCTCTTGGTTTAAAAGTAAATGAAAAGATGATTATTCATATGTGACCCTGGACCACAAAACCAGTCACATGGGTCATTTTTTGGAAATTGAGATTTATACATCGACTGAAAGCTGAATAAATAAGCTCCCCATTGATGTATGGTTTGTTAGGATAGGATAATATTTGGTCGAGACACAACTATTTGTAAATCTGGAATCTGAGGGTGCAGAAAAATCGAAACATTGAGAAAATCTCCTTTAAAGTTGTTCATTTATGTTCGCGATTGTGCTGCATTCACTCACAAAAATAAATATTTTATATATTTACTGTGGGAAATTTACAAAATATCTTCATGGAACATGATCTTTACTCAATATCCTAATGATTTTTGGCATAAAAGAAAAATGGATAATTTTGACCCACATAATGTATTGTCACAAATATACCCGTGCGACTTGTGACTGGTTTTGTGATCCAGGGTCACATATCACAATATATAACAAAACAAAATAGTAAAATATACTGTAAAATAGATAGTTCTAACACTAGATTTTGATTGAATGAGTCACGTTTGAGGTTATGCGATCCTTACATGTTCGCACATCAGTTGAACTCTATAATATATTAGTGCGTCAAAATGTGCCTTTCATCTTTCTTTGATATGCTCATGTGTACATAATGTAAAGCTGTTTTGTCCACTCATAGCCGTCCAAATTTGTCTTCTGTGGTATAAACAATACATCTAAATGACACATTTCTACCTCTGTGCGTAATATACCATAAAACCACCCATCCCCACGACCCACAAACCTATTTTCTCGCTTTGAGGAGAGAGATAAAAGAAAGAAAGACAATCTAGAAATGACTAGCTTTCTCGATGCCTGTGTGTACAGAAGCACTTTTTGATTGTGAGATTAGCACTCTTTAACTGAAAATAAATATATTTAAATATGTATTTATATTTATATAAACAAGTATTTAAAAAAAAACTTTTATTCAACAAAGACATATTAAATTGATCAAAAGTCACAGCAAAGACATTCTTACAAAATATTTTGCAATCTTTTTTTCTATTCATCAAAGAGTCCTGAAAAAATGCATCACAGTTTCCACAAAAATATGAAGCCGCACAGCTGTTTTGAACATTGATAATAATAAGAAATGTTTCTTGAGCAGCAAATCAGAATGTATTAGAATGATTTCTGAAGGATCATGTGCCTGAAAATTCAGCTTTAATCGCAGGAATAAATTACATTTGAACATATATTACAATAGACAGAATAAACAGTAATAATATTTTGCAATATTACTGTATTTTTAATACAAATAAATGCACCCTAGCATCATAGCAGTGTGTTTAGTACAGGCAAGCACCATTCACATTTGCTGCAGAAACTGTAATCTAGTTATCACATGGGACATTACACAGATGCCCTGCTGTGCTCTTATATGTTCGTGATTGGCTATTAAGATTGATTTAGCAGGCTTGCGGTTTGCCACACCCCCACTCCACTGCTCATGTCTGTTAAAGAGCTTATGCTAGTTGAGTTTCATTACTTCCTGTCTCAGGGGCAGGACTGGTGATCAAGGCTGTATGTGTGTATGTGTATGTCTGACACTACTCACATATGCACTTATAAAGTTATAGACTGCTGACGGATAGCCCTCACATAACCCATTTATCTTGATTTTTATCAACACCCATTTATCCGAGATGCAGTATACATCATTTTCACGTGCACATAAACTCTCCCTGACTGATGGTGCTGCCTCCATCTGACATAGTTTCAGCATCTATCAACATCATCCAACTTTTTCTCTTTAAAGTGTGGCGTCATTGGAAGAGGCTGTGGCTCCTTAGCACTGTGATTGGCTGATCCTCCTTAAAATGCAATAATGTCCACCCATCATACTCATAACTGGTCAGAAATTGGCCTGAATGGGTCAAAACTGGCAGAAATGGACAGGTTAAGCTGTGGGGTTACTTTTACACAGTTTTTGCCGTCATTGTGCAGGTTTTGAATAGCAAAAAGGCTGGTTTTCTTGAGGCTAAGAGAATCTGTAGGCTGTGAATCTACCATATTTCAGGTCTAATATGAGTTAATCTCAATCAACAGCTTTTGTGGCATTACTGCAAGAAATTATTTTGACTTTTTGACATAATTATTTTTTGATTTCAATTACTAAAATGATTAATTGTAGTTTTAGGCCATTTTTTCCGGAAGTTGCAAAAATGTACAATTTTGTGTAAAATGCAGCACTCATGACTTGCCAAGTTTACTCTTTGTTTTTGATTTCAATCCGATAGATGATTCCAAACAGTTTTTACATGAATGCTAAATAAAGTGATCGGGTTGATGTGCGCGTTTATGTGTCACAAGCTTCAAATCAGATTTAATCTTTTGACATGCGCACACTGCACGAATATACAGAGTTTCCCTCTGTTGTCAAATACTAATCATCCTCCTTTTCTTTGTTTTAAAAATCAGACTTGATATTTATCTATTTTGGGTCCTAATTAGGAGACAACAAGCACATGAATCTTTGTGCCGTAATACTTTCATTCCCGCACCCAAAACAAGGCGTCTGCAGATGAGAGTCCGAACCAAGCACTTGTGGGACAACTTTGTCCTGCACCACTTCACAGACGATTTTTTTTTCCTGTTAGATTGACAAGACAGTCATTTATTATTAGGTTCAACAATGCGTCATACGCCATTTTGCGCAAAACTTTCCAGTTTCGGTTTTCAATCAGATCAAGTGTTTACATGTCTTATCGATTGGATTAAAAAAGGTTTATCACACCCCTCTCAAAACCGAAAGACTGAAATTTCAGTCGGTTTGGGCATTTTTTTAATTCCGATTGAAGTGTTAACATGGAACATTTTCATCCGGATTGGACTTTTAAACTGATTGTGATTGACCCTTCGCAGGGAGTTTGATTGACAGGCGATCTGACCAATCATAATCCGCCATCCGCCGAATCCGCCATTTTGTCGACAAAGCAGTCAGGAGAGTTAGTAGATTAACGTTGGAGGATTTGAACTTGAAAAACGGTGTGTATTGACATCTTTCCGCGGTTAAAACAACGTTCCTTCTTATGTTCATTTATGTTTATTAACGGTCAATTGGAATACAATGCTTCATGTAAACCCCCCTACTGTCACTTTTGCCCAGCCGTCCAATCACAGTGGAGGAGGGGCGGGACAAATACCACACAGACCAACTGCCACGTCCTGCTTGTACAACAGCAACAGACAACAAAAACAAGCACAACAGAACAAAATCACTTAAAACAAGGGACAGAGATAGTACTTTTACAATGTGTTGACATTTTTATATTCAGAAATAAACTAAAAATCAAATAAACTCTGCAAAATCAGATCCTAGTTACACTTCCACAGATATTTCATATCATAGCAACCAAAGCTTCTTAACTGAAAAAAAATAACAACTTTGTCCTGCATCACTTCACAGACGATGGGTGGAAAGAGTTGTTAGATTTTTTTCTTTCTTGTTAGATTGACAAAACAGTCATTTATTATTAGGTTCAACAACAACATCAACTCGTTCCGTGCGTCATAACGCATGTGCTTTTTTTGTGGTCAAAACAACAACAACAGCCAGGAGTTTTCAGAAGAGCTGGCTTAAAACTCTGCTGGACACACAGCCTTAGTTTTAACAGCACTGTCTTCACACAGAAAGTTTAGTGTAAAAAAAAATTATGCTAAAATGCTTGTTTTTTACGTCTCATGGCTGTACTATTGCAACAGTAAGCATTTGACCTCAATCAAGTTTATTTTTTTTAAGAACATATATTTTTGTGGTCATCAGCATTGAACTGTGAATATTCTTTAATACTGTTAGAAAAATAAGTGCTCATTTAATACGTTTTTGAACAAAGTCTCATTTGCAATGCATGAGATTTATTTCTGACTTAAAATAGCAAAACCATATATGTTAGAGAGCGTACAAACCGAGATGCTTTTCTGATTGGCTGCTTTAGCATTCTTTCTCTGGTTGATGTTTAATGGGCTCTTCAGATATCACCATAGATAAACTCATCAGTGTACTAATTTGTAACGTGTAATAGGCTGATATATTAGTGGTGTTGTGAAGCTTTGCTGATGGCGTCTATTGTTCTGGAGTATCTACTTGAACAATAGCAGCTTTCAACAGAGCCAATGTTGTTCTGTGTGTGTTAAAGCTCAGCGTGAAAGAAGAGATGCGAGTATAATCCTTCAGTGACTCGCGCTGAAATAGAGACGTCTGCAAGACACACACACACACACACTTAGGGACTTCTGAGGGAATCCTTGGAGTTTCCAAGGTGACCGGTGTTCCGGCGCTACGGATTAGAGCGCGTCATCATACGGATTCTGAGTCTGATTGAGACGCTATCAGATTCACCTCGCTCTCAGGAAGGTTTATCTGGAGATGTGGTCTTGTGGTAAACCGTCGGGAGCTGTTGAGCTATCTTACGGTTTGGACAGGTTCGCTGTGATTTTACTTTCCGTGCCAGACGTTCTTCTCAATGAGGGTCTTTGTGCCGTGCTGCTAATTTTAGCTCCGGAATATTTTACCCAACTGCCAAACGGGACGGCCGTAAAAGCCAATGCACTGTGAAGTCTTTCCCTTGTGGTTCAGCACGACTGAGGTGTGTGTGTGTGTGTGTTGCCCTGACTGCATTGGCAGGTTTGTGTGTGTTTTTCCCCTTTCCTCTAGAGTGTTAACAAACACACCTAGTTCTCTGCTGTGATAAAATAGGACAAAAAATTCTCATAGACGTTGAGTCCATGTTGCAGAAGTTTAATAAGTTGCTGGTTTGATGAACTATTCAAAGCAGAACACTTGATTCCTACAGGTGTGCTGGCTTAGTCATTCAGGTTCATCAGCAGAGAATTATGGGTAATTTCGAAATGGAGGATGTGCACCTGTCATCAGCATCAGCAAATTAATTGGGAGATTTGGATTGTCTTTTGTTACACGTTCTATGAATACCAAGAAACACAAATATGGACACCACAAGTGACCTTTTCATGCTTCATTTGCATCGTTCATTCGTGCCATATTAAAGATAGATGTAAGTCAGTGGCCCTAGAAAGCATGTGGATTTTAACTCTTTCCCCGCCAACGTTTTTCAAAAAAGCTGCCAGCCACCACCTGCATTTTTGATCATTTTCACAAAAGTTTCATGGCCCCCAGAATATTTTGTTGTCTGAATATCTGAACATGCAATATATCAAAATATATATATATATATTTTTATCAACACTTGAATGTGGGTAAGTTTCATTAAAAAAAGCAACATTTTGAGCAAAAAGCTGATAAAAACGCATTTTTCGTCTGTTTAAAACTGAATGCTGTTGCATTTAGACACAGAATATCAAGAATATTTAAAAAATATATGTATTATTTTAAAAAATATTTAGAAAATATAACATTAATTAATGCATTTACTAACAATGAGCAATATATTCTTACAGCATTTATTAACCTTTGCTTATGTTAGTTAACATAAAACTTTCGATCTTAAAAATGCAGTAGTACTGTACATGTTGAGATTAACATCAACTAAGTTAATAATTGTACAAGTATTGTTCATTGATAGTTCATGTTAACTAATGTAGTTAATGAATGTTAGCAAATGAAACCTTATTGTAAAGTGTTACTGATATTTTTAAGTGTGTCCAAATAATACTTTAAGGGCCCACATATAAATTGATTCAGTTTTCACTGATTAACAGCAGTAAATTCAGTGTGTGTGTGTGTGTGTGTGTGTGTGTGTGTGTGTGTGTGTGTGTGTGTGTGTGTGTGTGTGTGTGTGTGTGTGTGATGCAGAGAGAGCCGTGAATGTACAAAAATATTTGTTTTTGCCATACACGTTATAGCCCAGACTGAATTAGAGCTAATTTCTCTAACTCATTTAAACACCCCCCCCCTCCCTTTCTCTCTCTCTCTTTCTCTCTCTCTCTCTCTCAGTATGAAAGGGTTTTCTTTCACAGATTCAATTACATTGACTGACTTGTGACTGGTGCTGATGTGGCTGTGTCTGAAGTCTTGTGTTTCACATTAGTTGTTTTCTTTATCTGATTGGTGGAAAACATGCAGTGACATGACATCAGAAATCAACAGCATCAGGCAGCTAATAATCAGCCAATAACCCTTTAACAGTTTTCTCAACCGATTGGTGTGCCATACACTGCCCGGCCCAAAAATTGAGCTGTTTTGGATTTTAATAGGCAAATGCTTAAAGAGTCTATGACTGGATCATTATTGCTGTGATTATGATGCTTGTAGCATGATATATGTTTGGCAACAGTTCTTCTAACCCTAATTGAATGTAAACAAACATGTAGGAAGACACATCATGGCCATATTCCAGGATGACAATGTCAAGATTCATCAGGCTCACATTGTGAAAGAATGGTTGTGAGGGAGCATGAAGAATTATTGAAGAGCTTATATTCACTGAAAGTCTTTGGGATGTGCTGGAGGAGACTTTACAGAGTGCTGGACTCTTGCATCGTCAATACAAGATCTTGAGCAAAAACTGATGCACCTCTTGATGGAAATAACATCTCAATTGTTGGTCAAGATCTTGTATTGACAATGCGAGAGTCAAGCACTCTGTGTAAAATATTAAAAAATATATATTTTTGTAGATTTTACTTAAATAGAAACTGATAGTGCTAGATTTCAGTAGATGAGGGTGTTCTGGGTGATTACTTATTCAAATTAAAAATAGTCTAAAAGCAAGTGTAATTTATTATTTAAAAAGGTATTATGATATTTTGTTTCAAGCAAGCGTCATTTATAAACAAAAAATGTGATATTTTGTGTATATAAAATGGAGTGACATCCAAATTTACTAACAGCTTGCTCCAGCGCAAACCCTCTTTAGGCGTTAAAAAAACCCTACTGTTAGGATTTACTAAAGACGCACATTGAAAATCTGCGCTGAAAAGGTGTGGACAGGGTTATTTTTGCAGCTGATCTTATTGCAAATGCAGTTCTAGGAGCTTCACTTTCAGACGCAAAATTTATTGGAGGAAAGCATTTAAATAAATCATTCAAGGTGATTTACAAAGGACGAGCTAGTCAATTTCCTGATATTTGTGCCATTATTTACTGCCTAAAAAGGCATGTCTTAAAGGGGTCATGAACTGGCTATTTACATTTTTTTATATTGTTGTCTGAGGTCAACTTATGACGTTCGCATGGTTTTTACATTCAAAAACATCAAAATTAATAAGTAATAGTCTATTTTCTACCCTGGTTTTGAGCCTAGCTCCTGAAACGCTCGGTTTTTATGGGCGTGCCGCATTGAAGACTTGGAAGTAAATGCCCACTGCTATGATTGGATAACAGTTTTGCATATTATAATGAGTTTCATGTAAAGCGTAGATCGGTGGGCGGGGCTAAACAGGCAATGTTGAAGTAGGCGTTGATCTTCTTCTGTGGAGGCGGTGTTTGATACTCTTTGACATCATAGATCTCCACTTTGAAAAACCTGTCGTTCGCTGTGCCTGGTGTCAATAAAAGCTTTTATTGGACTAACAAGGAAGTTTTCAGTTCTGAAACTTACAGGATATTCTTATAGTATGATGACCTCTTATATGTCAAAAGCTCAAGGAAAATTGTATTTCTTAGTTCATCACCACTTTAAACAAGATGCTATTGGTAGATTGGAAATGATACGGATGCGTCTGTGTTCTTTAATTTGTGTGTCGTCAGTAAATCACGCGCAGAACTTTCCACTTCCATCGGCGCTTTTTTGGAATTGCGCGCTCACACTAATTTGCCCTGTTTAGTAAATCTGGCCTTAACTGTGACTTAAGCTTCCATATACTTTATGGGATCCCATAAGTCATATTTGTTCAAATAGCTGTGCTTGCTTTGTAATTGTAAAACAATGGTATTGTTTGTTCCTACAGATTTCCAGTGCTCAGGGTTCGATGGTTAGTGGGAGCTAATGTATGCGGGACAGCGATACCTTCGCAGGTAAACACAGTCACACACACTCAACACAGCTTTAGCTTACATACTGCATGCGTTCACTGCTGTAAACTTTATACCACCGTAACGTGATCAACACGGAAGCTTTAGGTACACCATAACCTATATGTGCGCAAACACACTCCGTATTAGCAGAGAGTGTGGGCCGGAGTCTCATATCTGTGGAGAGGAAGAGAGGTCAGAGGTCATGCTCGGGGGGCCCTGAGGTGGTTTTATGTTTCTGGTGAGTGTACAGACAACAGACAGACAACACTACACACATGATACTGCTCTGAATGGCAGTCTGTGGAGGGCGGATAAAGACGGTAGTGTGAACGGGAGAGAGAGGGTCGACTGTGGCGTGATATGAGATCTGCATCTCGTAGTCGGTGACACGGACGCTCTATATTTGGGAGCTGAAGCACGACTGCTGACCCCTAGATCCACTCCACCACCTGCTCACACACACACCAGGGTTGTGTGTCATTGGGAACAGAGCCCAACAGTCAGGTTCTGGAAGTAAAATCTCATTAATTTCCTTCATTGCGGAAGTGATTAGTAATGAAAATGCATAAATGGTTCAAGACAGATCTGTTGTGAGCATCTGAGACTGTTAAGGGATGAAAATGCTTTTGTAGAAACCAAGAGTCAGTTTGATTTCAACTACACTACACTCAGTCCGTTTGAAGAACCACGTTACCAATAATCCAAAAGAACTCCACCCATTCTCAAGAATCATTTCAAATAACATAATCAGGTTGGTCTCATTGCACATATATATTTGGATATGTTTTAACACATTTGCTGTATGCTGCTTTTTTATGGCTTTTAACAGAGAAAGATGCTTTTTTTTTGGATCAGTATGGTAGGTATGGCTGGGTATCGATTCAGATCTTTTCAATTCGATTCGATTTCAATTCACAAGCTTACGATTCGATTTCGATTCTCGATTCGATTTCGATTCTCAATTCTATTTTTGATTTTGATTCTCGATTTGATTTTCGATTTGATTTCGATTCGAATTTCGATTCGAATTTCGATTCTCAATTCGATTTCGATTCTCAATTCGATTTCGATTCTCAATTCGATTTCGATTCTCATTTCGATTCGATTTCGATTTTCGATTCGATTTTCGATTTCGCTTCTCGATTCGATTTTCGATTTTGATTCTAAATTAGATTTTTGATTCGACTCAATGAAAATAGATTTAATACAAATCCTATATTTATAAAAAAGAACAGTGAACATAAGTTTACAAGTAGTTAATTACTAAAAAGAAATTAAGAGCCACAAACCTGTATATTAAACTCTTTTTATTTTAGGTGCACTTGTGTACATTAAAACAGAACCCAACTCTATATTTCAAATGCATACAATGAATAGACAGGAATTTGATTCAAGATGAAAAATGTATGCTGAAAATTGAACAGTCGCATGCCTTAATCAAAGAGGATCAGGTTATTTTATGTTTAAGATAAAACAAACAGAATCTCACAGCATTAGCTGTAACATGGAGGCTACAAGCCTATGAACAATGTAGGAAAACTAATACTGGCTTTTGGGTGATAGATAAATAAATATGGAAAAAAATCGATTCGTGGCCTTTGAGAGTCGATTTTGAATCGACCACTTTTTAAAAAACGATTAATCGAAAAATCGAATAACCAGACAAACCTCAATGCCCAGGTCAGATGCATATTGCTCTCGAATATGGCAAGAATTTTCCAAATTTTATTCAGCTGGATTTGGGCCACAGATTTGAAAAGTGCACACATTTTTATCAGTTTGCTGTGAAACAAACTTGCCACGTTTACAAATTCCCAGTCTGCTGCAGTGAACGTCTATGAGTGGCATGAAATCTCTGAAGGATAATTACAATTTCATTTAAAGCATTTAGTATCAAGTAAATTCCTTTTTTTTCCAAACCTGTATATGGTATGATCTATTTTAAGATAAACCCCTCCTTTAAATGACATGCAAAAACAAAACAAAGTGGTTGGCGCATTTACATATCGCTCAAACGATCTCTTCCTGTCTAAGTGGGCGGTTCGTGGTCTGACTAAGCTGACTGATATAAAGACACATGCACGCTTCAATTCCTCATCCTTTCTCTTCTTGGTCTCTTTACTCCATTCATCCGTCTTCCTTTTCTTCCGGGTGGGATATTGTATGTTTTCACAGGCAGTCGACTTTTTCTCAGTGCTCTGACTGACTGATCCTAAGACAGAGGTCGAAGGTCATGTTCAGAGGTCCTGACCTCTAGTGGAATGTCTGTGTGGGGGTGGTTATCAGCGCTTTAAGTAGGATCCATTTGCGTACATTTTTTTTGTTGAGATGTGCAGGTGTAAAAACAGTTGAGGTTTTATGTCCAGACTGAAACATGTGGGGATGTTTATGCCATTTCCTGATTTGCTTAATTTTTTGTGTGAACTAGGTTCCTAAATGACACTATAAGTGGCTGCAATTCATTCGTAGTGAATTTCCCATATTTTAACAGCCGGTATTTAAGATTTTATTTATTTATCAGTGATTTCCTCTATTTTTAAATTTAGATTACCATTGTCATCATCTAATATCTACTTAAAGTTAATCTTTAAAATCACTATTAATTTAATAAAAGTGTTGAATGCAAATTTAATTTTGAATTATTGGCCATGTATCAGTTTGTCATGTATTTATTTTTGGCTTTTTTAAAGGTATACTTTGTAACTTTACAAAATGTATATAATGAGCGAGTACATCATGAATCCATCTTCCAACCATTTTTTGTCGTATCCTGGATCACTAATAAGTGTTAGGCGCGTTTCCATTACAGATTTTCACAAAACTTTCGCGATTTTTTTTCTAAATGTCGACAAAAAACTATTGCGAAATGACGGCGTTTCCATTAACCAATGTTATACGATTAAAACTTCATTTTTTCCTCTCGCAATAAGTAAAAACATTCCAAAAATCATGGCAACGGACGTTGGTAGGTTTATGTACTAATCCCAGCCACTGCACTGCCCATTATTATTAATCGAAGGAGATGTATGTGTGTTTTCCAAGCATTAATGGTAAGGAACGACCCTTATTATACTTGTGAGCGGCACATATGAGCTGTTTCTGGGTGTTTCTCCCTCATATCTGCTTCGAGGTCTTGATTGTGGCATTTATTTGAGGTTTAGAATCCATTATTCCTGTAATTCTTTTGTCTTATATGAATTTAATAAAGAACTATATCGTATTCTGTCCAAACACACCGCGTCATCTACGTCAGGTGACCTGTAAATACGCAAAAACTGTTTCCATTGCAGTTTTGCAAAATATTTCTTTTTCGAATTACCTGAAAAACCACCTCATGCGAGCGTAAAAACTTTTTTACGATAACTGGGAGTTTTTGCGAAATTGACGTGTTTCCATTGGGCGTATTTTCAATTTTCAATTTCAATTTGCGCAATTTGGAGGGTAATGGAAACGCGGCTACATTCAAACCTTTTTAGACCGGGCGGGACGACAACCACTGCGGAGTAGCCCAGACTCGTCATATACATAAACAGAGAGAAGTAGCTCCAGCTGCAATGTTCATCTGCAAGACGCGTTCAGTTTTGTTTATTAACCGCTAGAGCACCAAAAGTTAAATAGTGTACCTTTAAATCACCCAGAATTTTAAAGGAGACATATCATGCTTTTAAATCGTTCCTTTTTACATATAAATCATACATTTGTAGTCTATATAAAGCGGAACTGAAATGCTTGGGTCTGAATTCCTCATTATTATAGCTCCACAGGCCCCTTTTCTACCCCTTTTCTGATGTGCGTCTGAGAGCAACTCGTTTTGGTGCGGTCTCTTTAAATACAATTGAGACACTTCATACCCCGCCCCCTCTCCAGGTTGCAGAGGTGACTCTCAGTTCAACTCCACCCCGTTCGGCCATTTTTGTAGTTTGATAGCAGAGATACGATTATCTAGCGGCACAGAAACTTTTTATTCACACGTTATTAACAAAATGTCAACAACGGAAGACTTGTGAGCCTTGTGATTCGGAGCGAGATGAAAATGAAGACGACGAACCTGCAGAACAACATCTTCATATGGATGTATCGCAATGGTGTGTTACTGTATTTACACATGAAACTTTGGTCTTCCGACCTTTTACCACCGTGTCGATTTATTTTGATTAATATGTGCGAGGGAGAGAGAGCAAGACAGCGTCTAGTTTGGAGACGGTGAAGTCTTGTTTACACTTTCGCCTGGCTCCGAAGAGAGAGAGAGTGCACGCGCAACCGGGTCTCTCTCTCTGCTCGTTCTTTCAGTTAAACATGCGCCCTGTCACAAGCGCAGCAGTTCACCTACATTAGACGGTGTAATGAAGCGTGTGGGTTACTACATCCAACAACCGAACATTTTAACTTACCCTCTCGTAACTTCTGCATCCTTTAGCTTGGACTACAAAATTGCAGCGAGAAATAAAAAGTGTTGGGCCGGAAGTCAATGTCCTTATTTGGCAGTTCCGCTGCAAATACTGTGACGTAATAGTTCAAAAAACGTCATAGAGAACAGAAAAATCGGAACAGGTTGAAAAATATGACCAAAACAGAATATAAAGATATCAACGAAGCACCTGAAGATAATAATTTCAACTTTTCTGTACTTCTAAACACTCCAAATATACAACAAAATGCATATAAGGGCTAAAAAAGTGGATTTAGCATGATATGTCCCCTTTAAAGCTCCAATATGTAAAAAAATTTGACCACAAGAGGGCGCAGTTTCCAACAATAACAAAGGCGAAGCTTGATGACGCTATGAAGGAGGTGACGATGGGAGATGTCGTTTTTAATGCGTTTTCACCATCTAGCGATGTATCTAAATGGAATTAATGAATCATGATCACGGATGAGGTAATTTATTCGTTTTTGTATTACCTGTATGTCTGATCGTATTATTTTATGTCATCATAATTAATGAACTGCAAGGAACGTGAAATGTTATGCTATATTATCCCGTCACAACTTACAGCTATTTGTCATTAATTCATATCTATTAAAATCATCTTTACTGTAACTATTACGTTACTTGTACAATAAAAAAAAATTTGATTTGCTTACCTGTCTATCAATACACTCGCGAGAGCAGAGTCTCTGTCAAGTCCAAGATTGACGCGCAGCTCTCTCCATCTCGAAAACGCCTGGCCAATATTTATCCGGGTTTTATTCCTCCGTTTGTCACACAGTCTGCGTGTATCCGAATATGGACGCTTTCGTTTTGTTGGCACTTCAATACTCGCCAAAGAGTAATCGTGATCCATAACAGCTATAACCATACAGTCTATGGCAATAACGCTATAACCACCACTTCCGCATTTGACCATGTGATGTTCCGGTGTGGTGGAATATCACATGGTCCACACCGGAAAAAAAGGATAGTGCGGACATTGCGTCACTGAGAGGCGACATTTCTTTTCCGGGACGGACAGTTATTTAAAATCGGAATTTCTCTGAAATAAAAAATCTTTGGAGACTTTTGAGATATTGTAAGTACACAACTGGAGGAAATATATCACACTGTGCAAGTTATTTTCGGAAATTTTATTACAAAATTGTTACATATTGGAGCTTTAATATCGTTGCAGCCCAACCATACATACATTTCTGTCATGAACAAAAAATTTCCAGAGTACTTCGAACCCACAACCTTTCTCTTACCACCATGATCTTTAACTGCCAGAAAGATTAAATGTGTATAGGGGCTTCCTTTGACCACTTTTACAAATGTTAAACATTTGCCCTTCAAACTCCTGACAATAATGTTTTAAAAAGTAAAAATAGATCAAATAGAGTCTAAACAGACACATTTCTGTCTGCGTTCTGTCTTGTCATGTGTAATTACTATTACTTCCTCTTGCCTTGTTTTCTGTCTCTTTCTCTCTCTGTTTAATGTTTTCTGCCCTCTGCGACCCTTTGCTTTTGTATCATTCTTTCTTTTCCTCTAATTGGCACCTCGTTAGGGAATGCTTAATTGGAGGGATGAGCCAGGTGGCAGCGGAGCCGCTGTGGCCCTCGTTAGTGTGTGAAAGTGTGTGCGTGTTTGTCTTTGTTTAAGCAGAATAAATGTGGAGCAGTCTGCATGTGCTGATTATGTTCCATTCACCCATGTTGAACTCTAACACATTCCCCTCACGGCCCGCTAACACACACACTCACACACTCGCTCTGCCTCTCTGTCTGTGTGCCGTTGACCATTTCCATTGATTCGATCTAGACAATAATAAAATGCAAAACAACAAACATTTAGTGCATTGAAACGGTTATGATCAATTTAGATGATAAACTTTTTTCATGCAAAAATGGGGAAGTCATTATTTACTCACCCTCTTATTATTCAAACAATAGTATGTCACATATGTGCATGTCCCAGACATCATTTTGGAACTAAAACAGGTATTTTGTATTTTTTGTCCAATTTTATGTAAAAATGACTTTACATTTTTGCATTCAAAACGTTAAGCAAGAAGGTCAGGTGCATTGCATTGTGGGATACAATATTTCTAGTATCCCTGCATTGTGGTCTGGTTGTGTCCTGTATATGTTGTTGTAGTGAGTGTACCGTGCTCAGTTTACTGGATTCTGTAAAAATAGTTTAGTAGTATGCCATTCCGAACATAGCTTAGATTCATTCAGAGTGTCTTGTTTTGAACATTGAATTAAAAAGAACCAGTTCAAATTAATGATTCGTTCACAAATTGGACGTTGCATTGTGTGTCATTGCTTATTGATAGCTGTGAGTTCAGTGGCTCATTGCTAAATACTGGTCCAGACAACACTGGAGTATATTGTGTGTGTGTGTGTGTGTATTGGTATGTGACCAAACGGATGATCTCAAACAGGTGTGAGGTCGCTGAAGCTCTTCAGGTCATTACACTGACCTCTGACCTTTGAGGTACTCTCTCGCACACACATACACACAGAAGCTCTGCTCCAAAGCATAGTGAGCTGCATCATATGTGATGTTACAACAACATAAACATTGATATGACTGATGATCACATTGATTGATATTAAATTACATTTAAAATTCGAACCTTGTATTGTATGAAAGTGTTAAGTATTTATAATTACATTCTCTTACTTTGTCTTCCAGTGTTTTTTCCCTCTGAGCTTGTTGCAGTGCATTGCTTTCATCGCAATCCCAGATAAATGCAATGCTCCCTTACAATTTGCCCAAGATATCTTTGAGTACAGCCTTAAAATACGATTGACAAAGCCAGTTCACTAGGTTTAGGAACAGAGCCATTGTCTGAGCAGCCACAGGCTTAAACTGTTTATGCTTTTATTAGTTTCAGTGCTATTTAGGAGATCACAGTATTAGAAAGCATGCGTGTGTTGTTCAGACAGCTGAAGGTCTATTTTTTGCTGCTTATTCTTACACCTCCACATTTGGACAATCAACACCTCGCTTTATGACCCCACATAATGGCAGCGACAACACACTCACCTCTCCTAATGGCATCAAAACACACACTCACATGAACCAAAAGCTGACAAACGCTCCTATAACAGACTAACGCATCGCTTCTGTCAGCTGTGAAAACAGGAGCAAACATTTGGAAGATGAGTTTGTTGTGTGGGCCGGGTAACAGATGGAACGGATCGGCGGGTGTTAGTCAGGGTGCCGGTGCCATTATGGCTTCAGTGGGGAATGTGTGTTTGCTGATTTGATACAATGGATTTTTCGTTTGATCATCATAAACAGACAGAAAATAAATAGAAACACTGTAGTTCTGCTCCAATCCCTAAGCTACATCCTTACATTTTAAAGTAACTTAAAATTAGTGATGGGGATTTGACTCCAAAAGTTGATTCCCTGACTCTGAATATCCCTAGAGTTGGGGTCGACTCCAGCACAGGAATCTACCCTCATTGTTGACTTGTTCACTCGTTCTCTAATTCCTGTGTAGAGCACGGCAGTTTAGTTAACTATATCAGCAAGGAGTGAACAAAATGAAGCGAGGAGTTCATAAGGTTCATTACTTTCCTTCTTTTTTATTTAATTCTGACATCATATTCTACCACAGCTGTTTCTCGTGACTTTTACCATGTAAAATTAGGTATTGGCAACAGTTAGGTAACAACATTAAAGGAACACGCCGACTTTTTGGGACTTTAGCTTATTCACCGTATCCCCCAGAGTTAGATAAGTCCATTTTCATCTCCGTGCGTGCCGTAACTCTGTCTGACGCACCCACCGCTAGCCTAGCTTAGCACAAAGACTGGAGGTAAATGGCTCCAGCTAGCATACTGCTCCCAATAAGTGACAAAATAACGCCAACATTTTCCCATTTGCATGTTGTGATTTGTATAGTCACAGCGTGTACAAATAACAAGGTCACATGAGACACAGCCATCTTCTAACCGTATACATACTGGGAACTATATTCTCAGAAGGCGAAGCACTGATACTTGGGCGGAGTGATTTGCTCGCAGCACCTGAGAAGTCCCGTGGTGAGGAGCAGAGAGTTCGCTCTGAGTTGGAGTAAATTACTCCGCAGAAGTAGCAGTGCTAGTAGCATCGATGCAGTAATAGACCCTAATCGATTATGCAACAATTAATTTCAACACCCCTACAATTTACCTTTGGTAAAGGAACGAACCGAACCCGACACTACCTGAAGGAGGTGGTATCTAAGGTCGGTTGCGCTCGAACTGTGGCTCGAAGTGAAAGCAACACGGACTTGGGTGCACACTTGTTCAGGAAGTAAAGTAACCTGCGCATGTGTTTTAGCCAGTGAAAATGTATTTAGTTTAATAAAACACATGTAAGGGACAACAGTGTTGATGATTTACCTGAATAAAAACAAACATAACATTCCAATTAAAATAGTTTTGAACTTTATTACAAAAACAAAGAAAAAAACTGAACCATGAAAATGTACTGTGCTTTTTAAATGAAATATATAAATACAAGTTCTGTCATGAAACTCACCACTAGCTGCACACTGGTGGTGGATTGAGGAGAGATCCCCTGACATGATTGTAAAGCGATTTGGGTGTACAGTTGTACATATGAAAGCGCTATATAAATGCCTCATTCATTCATTCAAACTCTAGATGGTGCAGGCTGATAGGACCTTAACTCAATCTGCTTGCAATCACATCATTCTCTATACGGCACCGCTGATTGGTTCCTGCTGTATCAGTAGCCAATGAGCTCGTTGCTCAACCTTCAAATACTTGGTCAGCATTTGCTGTAGCAGTTTCAGAAACCCTCCACCTTCCCCAGCTCCACCTGTATAGAACTGCTAATTCATGTATAGAACAGGTAATTCGTGTACGCTATATTGTACAGAAGCAGCATGTCTTGCTTGCTCACAGCAGCGTGTTGTGTGTGTAATAACAGTAGCAAGTCCCATGCTTAGTAGACTTAATAATCAAAAGCAGCGTAGCAGATCTGTTCCACCAAGACCAAAAAATCTACTTTGTCATATCCATTACCATGTCAAACACTCCTTGAGATGTCATGAAATAAATATTAATATTAAATATTAATATATGAATTATACCTTGATCATTCATGTTAGTTCATGCATTAACTAAAGTTAACAGATACAACTTTAAAATTTAAAAATGTATTAGTAAATGTTGTAATTAGGTCATTTCTAGCAAGGAACAATACTTCAGCATTTTTTTAACATGTTAGAAATGGATTCTTATTGTGAAGTGTTAGCATTTCATATAAATCCAAACAGTCTTGCTTAAAGATGCCAGGCATTGACTCCATGGCAATCTTTAAATATCTACACAAAGGCCATAGTATTGATACTCTTACACGTTATTTGCTTCTATTTCTGAACAATGGTTTTCTAATCAAAATAACTAAATATGTATTACAGAGACGATCAAAAAGAACTGAAATTGAATGTGTTTCTGATTTACTTATATGTTTTTGTCGGCTGCATGACCATACAATATGCTTTCTCATGTCACTAGCATTAAACTTCGCTGGTTAACGAATGCATAAAAGTGACCAGCTGGATATAAATGAATGCAAATAGAGGGTAACAATCGTGACATTAATCATTTGGGTCAGACTTGTGTGTCTGTTTGTCACATTGTTTTAACCGCTTGAGGAACTACTAATGTTTGTGTCCTTTCAGACTAGACAGCAAACATACTGCTCTTCTGTCTCTACTAATCCAGCATTTAGTCAACAAATTAATTCATTTGTAAGGCCGCTCTTGTACTGTATAATGACAGCGGACCCTTCTCTGACGCTTCTAGCAAGGGACCAACCCAGAAAAACTATCGGTATATTTTTTGCTGGAACAATTGGTTATTGGTGCCGATTAATCTGCAAAACCAATCAATCAATCAACCTCTAATCAAGATAGCCCAGGTCTCCGTTTACCTGGGGTTTAGAATGACCCAGGGTTAACTTTCTCAAGTGTGAAAAGCCCTTCTGAATGTTTGGTTGCCACTCCAGTTGATAACTGAACTCTAGAACAAGATAAAGTGTCTAGAAGAAAAGTGACAACCATATTTAACGTGAATGAGTGTGTGGCCTATGTAGGAACAAAACATACGTGTTGTTGTTTTTTTTTGCTCCAGCTTTATTTGGACTGGGTTTGATATGTGTTAAAGGTCAACCCAGTACAATTTGGAAGAAGAGTCACAGGTCAAAGCTTAGAGATGACCTCCATCACAGCTCGTTATGTTTGGCAGAACTGTGTGTGTTTGTGTGTTTCACAGATTTACTGGTTGATTGGTTATCCAGAAGCCTCAGTAAGAGGGAGCCGTGTTCATTTGTTTGACCTCTTTCTCATTGTTTTGCTTGTTTATTAGTTTTAGAGTGCTCTCTCTCTCTCTCCTTTCTTGAAGTGTTTGGATTGTTCCGATCTGCACAGCCTGTTCTGCATTTTTATTGTAGTACCATTAACTGCAGAAACAATGGTATTGTGGTGGTGTTTTTGTCGCTCCAGTTTAAATGTTAATCAACCATGCATTTTTATTTGAATTGAGCTGTCAATCAAAATCACAAGCATGAAATAGTGGCTGTTTGAAATAGCACACAATCTTACCACTATGCATACTATTTTTGTAGTATGCACAGTATGCAGACTGTCTGTTTTTGTAGTATGCACAGTATGCAGACTGTCCTGGACTAGAATACTGTATCCCACAATGCAATGTACTTAACCTGCGATCTTTAATAGGATTTTTAACACCTTGACTTGATCAGGCTGCCAAAAGTTAAGACATTTTTACACACACACAAAAAGAAGTTTTATACTGCACAGTATGCAGGACACAGTATGCAGGACACAGTATGCTAGTATTCCATGCAACTGGTGTGTTTGGTTAAAAAAGGCAAAGGGAGGGGGATTTGAAAATATGGGTGCGTGGTCTTAAAGTGGGGGCGGGGTTTGGCCCAACTACACTGAGGCTACTGTGTGTAAGACTGTGAATAATCCCCTCCCCTCCCTCCCTCCCTCCCTCTCTCTCTCTCTCCCTCCCTCTCTCTCTCTCTCTCTCTCTCTCTCTGGGCAGTCGGTGTGAAGCCGTGATTGAGACTGCTGTGGGGTGTGCAGTTTCGCACATTCTGTAGCGGACACACATACACACACACACACACTCAAGAGTGTGTTGAGCAGACAGCTGAGGGATTCACTCGCTCCCTGCCTGGAGTTGCAGACACGGAAGATGGATCTCTTGAGGACTTGCTTGCGTTGGGTCTGCGTGCTGGTCATTGGACTTCTGGGACTCGTGGAGGAGAGCTTGGGTGAGTGTCAACCTTCAGAAAATTTACGGACTGCGTGTTTCTAATGCAGGATTTGTAATGCAGCTGGTCTCTGCTCTACGGATCGACCACACACATTCACATTCACTCAGATGTTGCTCTGGATATTTTAAGTGAGTTCTCAGTTGTTTCATTTAAGTACCAAGATGTTTCTCCTAAAATTTCCTTGGGAGAAATAAAAATAGATGAGTCAATAGTCAACAGTAAAGAGTATAGAGCTATAAAATTAATATGGATAGCAGATAATTTGTTCTTGAGAAATACTTGAATTTATGATGAAGTCTCTGATTGTTAATTGCAGACTTTGGTGTCTTGGATTGTGGTGCCATTATTAATATCTCATTTGGGACTTTATAGGAGATACTGTAGTTTTTTTCTTTGGAGAAAGGTTACTTCAGTAAAAGTTTCCATTTGCTCTCCATTTAGTCTCATTGGTATCTAGGGGCAATCAAATATGCTAGATTGGGGAGAGGAACGGACATAAAAGTTTAAGAATAGGTCATTGACATGTCCCCGCTGATGTCTATGACGGTTACAGCTCTGTCTAGGAGAAGTGATTGAGATTAATGAGATCTTATCTGTGAGTTTTCTCTCCTATGAAGCATGTTTTAATTCTTTGTTAGTATGTATATGTGCTTTATGGTGTTCTGTATGTTGGCTTATACAAACCTCATAGATGGTGTACCAAATGGTCAGCCAGGTGTTGCTGTGTGTGTTTCTCGTTTCGTAGTGTTGTACCAGACTCTCAGCTGCCTAACACTTGTTTTACACACAGTTGGAGGTCCAGCTTTGAAATCACTCAGTGTTTAATTTATACAACAGACTCTCTTTCTCTCACACACTTGTTTTTGTGTGTGTGTGTGTGTGTGTGTGTGTGTTTTTTTTCTTTTTTCTATTAATATTCAATAACTGTGCCTTCCAGAAATAGGTTTAATTGCGTATTGAAGGAATCAAATTTTTGTATTTGCTGTAATAAATGTTATTTTATTCAATTATATATTTTATTGATATTAAATATTATATTTATTTAATAAATTAAATAATGTAAATAATGTAAATATTAATAATATAATCAATAATATAAACATTTAATAAAATATAATATTTGTGTTTAAATGATATAGAAAAAAATTATTGGTATCTATAATATTAATTATATCATTAGATTAAATATAGAATTTTATAACTTACATTTTCTTAAATTATTTTGCATTTTTTATATTTAAATTTTAATTTGATGATTCAATTATAAATATTATTTAAATATAAATATTTATAATTTAACTATGTTTATCTAATGTCTTTTAGCCATTTATAAGTGTGATTTAAGTGTCCAAATTTTCCTTGGAGCCACCGTAGCTAAATTTGACTAACCTTAACTTAACTTAACTATCTAAGCTAGTGAAGGAAATTGACTTGACTGCTCTTATCCTTGTTGTGTTAGCCTGTGTGCGCTCACTCTGTCTCTTTCTTTTCCTGAGCGGTTAAGAGAGTGAAGCCATTCCCATCATTTTCCATCCCATAAAGACACGGTCCAGACCTGTCTCCCAACACCCAGACGCACAATGAACTGATCTGCTGTCCACTGAGTGCAGAGGAGCCTGCGGTGTCTCTGTCAGACTTTATTTACAGTCCACAGCATCTCACCCTCTCCATCACTCCTGCACGTCACTCCCACTGCCGCCAAACAAACTCACGCATGTCCAACGGTGTGTCTGTCTATGATGAGTACGTCCTGTCTGCCCTTTTGACAAGGCCTTCGCATGTGTGTGTGTGTGTGTGTTTGGATGCAGGTCTACTGCTTGTGGGATGTAGAAACTACTAGGGGTGCACGATTCATTTAAAGTGCGATTATCAAATCCATTGAATTAAACAAGTATATGTGCTGCTTGTTTCAGAGTGAAGCGCAGCACTGTGTTCTTTTACATGCGAGCAGCTTGTGAGCCGGTGTTTTTGGCATCTGCTCAGTTCACAGTAAATGCTGCTACACACAAACTCAACTTTGCATGTGTATTGAGTTTGGGTCGCGTTTGGGATCATCCGCCAACCATCTTCCCACACATGTAATGAGAAGCACTTTTTATGTCAGCCACACAAATATTAGTATTGTAATTTAACAGTTGTGCTGTAAAATAAAAGTATTATAATAATTATTATTATTAAATGCTTGATTTTCAGTTTTACAGTGAAATATTACAATAGTAATTATTATGTGTTGCTAAATGTTTTCATATTGTAATTATTATATTATTGTTACTATTGTATTATTACTTTTATTTTACAGTGCTGTTATTAGTATTAGTCATAGAAGTAGTGATTTTATTATTATTCTTATTATTATTATGTGGTCATATTGATATATTATTGCATAATTTTTGGCCAAATTGTGCAGCATGATTAACTGATTTGATTTTGACTTTGACTGATGATTCCCACACTTTATTTGAATGTCCGTCATCACAGATAAAATCACAGTTGGACGCCAAAAGACGTATTACACCACTATGACTTGTTGAGAATCAATGTAAGAGCTTGTACAAAAAAAGAAAACAAAACACCAAAATGAATAAACCCTGAAATAAACAGACATCAAAACCAAATAAGTAAGATTAATGACTTAAACATACCTAAACATCATACAAAACAACAACAAACAAGTAATCTTGATACAAAGACAAAATCAAAACAACAACATAATGATAACAGGAAGTCCATAACAGTACCTTGTTCTCCATTTAAACCAGGAGTTAAATGCTTTTAAACTCCTTGCAAACCGTGAACCTTTGACACCACGACCATGTATGTCTGGGTCTCGTTCCGTACTGAAATGTTTGGAGCACACGCGCAATATATCCGCTCACACAAGTGAACGTCAAAATAAAAGACCTCCATTACCATAACACAAATAAAACCCAAGATCAGAAAATTAAATACCATGATACAATCATACCAATCGTTTAAGGACTAGGGACATTTTTAAATAATAAAGCAGACAATATAAAACAAAGTCATTAACACTATAAACAAGCACAGCAAACCTGAAGCTTTCTTTGAAATCGCATTTTAAACTGTAAATGCAGTTTTTATCAGAGTTTTGCAGCCCTTTTGCTGTTTTTGCATGGTTCCTAGCTTGTCATTTGTGCTCATCGGTTGGTCAGATGATGGATGAGCAGCACTGCCTAGTAGGCCATCTTGGTCAAGTTGGTTAGGGCTGGTAGACCACCTCAGACTAGTCTCGTGTAGCCAGACCGATGGCAGAAGGTCTGGACTCCATCGCAGCTTTCATTGGCCAAGGATCGCCCAAGAGGACATCTGACCGAAATGCAAAACACAGTTCGTTTTGTTACGCGTCATATTAAGGGGTGTGAAAATATAAAGTTGATATCCCTACGATAACAAACCAGCGTGCATCTAATTCATTAATCATTTAAGAACGTTGTGCAAGTATACTGCTACAATGGAGCCGCGAACTTCACATTGCTACTTTTGAAACATCCAGCGTTTGGTTGATCCTGATAAGCGCACATTATCACAGTTGTAAAGACGACGACTTTCTTCTTCCATGAGGGAGTTTGGCTTCACGACGGCTTTGTCTCCAGACGGACCGTTAAAGAATGCGACACACACGTCTCCTGGAAATCCTGGAAAATTCAACCAATCAAATGATGACCGAAGTTCTTGAAGTGTTTGTCTGCCGTATGCATCAGACGTTCAGCCAACGGCCCGTGGGCGTGATGTCTGAGGCTGAGACTAACCTCAGACCAGCAACTAACTACTTCCAGAAGCCCAGGAATACATTCTTACTCAACCAGTTCCACCAAGAAGATTCACTGGTGAACAGCATTACTGTGTCGGTCCGCCTGAATCAACATTGGTTTATTTAGTTGGGTGATTTATGGTCAGACAGCGTGAGAAACACAGAAAGTCTAAAAGATTCAGGTGAGAAAATAATTAAAGCCAAACCCTTTCAGTCTTGAGGTTGTGTGATTGTCTTCGCAGGACGTCTTCAGTCCTCAGTCACACCTCTCTGAATCGCTCAGTTTCTGTTTGGCTTGGAAAGAAGGCATGTCTCGCATCCCAGAGGAAAAACTCCTTCACCTTTTACTGCTCTGCCTGTCATCAGCATTCTCATCACCTTCTCACCTCTTTCCCTGGGAGGTTTTGAGGTTTATTCTCCGATGGCTCTGATTAATAATGACCGTTATAGCTTTGTCTTTTTACTGTCAGCGACCACCTGTTGGAGAAATGATGTGATTTAGATTTAGTTTTACAGCATAGTCACTCTTGAAAGTTAATGTTCTGCTTTAAGTTGCTCACGGAGACTATATCATGGGCCGTCCAGCTGCAGTTGGTTTGATGGCTGGAGTCCAGAAGATTGTGACGGACAGCCGGCAGATGCAGCGCCACACTGGATCGCTGGAGTGTGGGAAAGACCGAGGTGTTGAAGAGAGGAATAAAAAAAAACAAAAGCTTGTTTGAAACGGCACAATACCGAGAAACTGAGATTTGCTTGCATGTAATTTTGTTAGTCACGTATTTTGATGCCAAGTGGGAACACAATACAGAGTGTACAGTCATACTGAAACATAGTGTAAAGGCCATGACACACCAGGCCAACGTAGCGGAGACGAAAACTGACTGTGTTGTCGCCTCACGTCGGCTGCGTTTCAGCCGAATATCTGCGCTTGAACACACCTAAAGGACTACAGGCGTCTGTCAGCTAGCACTTGCGCCTGGTGTCTGCATCAGGAGGTATCGGTAATCTACATACGTCATTCAAAAAGGGAAACCGAAACTAGGACTGCAGATACAAACCGAAAACAAAATATGAAAATATGCAATATGAAAATATAGCCTGGAAATCCAGACCTAAATATAAAAGATTAATGGTCTGGCGTCGACTAATGAAAATCTTCCAGCTCGAGGGGCGGCACCAAGCATGCATTTGAAAATCTCACTGCACGCAATTGACCCTTCGCAGAGACCCGCCCCCCTTAGTTACTGTCGCTATGCCCGACAAGCTACGCTGCTCTCACGCCACACCATGTTCTCACGCAGTGAAAAATACATCGCGGAGCAGAGAGGAGACTGACAACACGCTGACAGACAGGACGGACCAGGTTACTTTTCGGTTACTTTTGATATTAGACATAATAAACAAAGTCTCACCTTTCAAATGTGGTCATTTTTTAAAAGAAATTTAAACGATACATACCGTTTTGTGGCTCTTAAATGTGTCTGACAGATCGCTGTAGAGCATCAGTTAAAGCTGCTCGTGAACCGATCATCTCTTCCTTCTAGTTAATATATAGCATCAAATAAACATGAATGAACATAAGAAGGAATGTTGTTTTAACCGCGGAAAGGCGTCAGTACACTCCGTTTTTCAAGTTCAAATTCTCCCATGTTAATCTGCTATCTCTCCTGACTGCTTTGTCGGACAAAATGGCGGATGGCGGATTATGATTGGTTAGATCGCCTGTCAATCAAGCTCCCTGCGAAGGGTCAATTGGATAACACTACGACCAATCACAATAAACCCCATATGCTTAGCTACCAGCGGAGCTAACTGGTAGATTAGACTAGGGATGTCCCGATCCGATCACGTGATCGGAAATCGGGCCCGATCACGTGTTTTCAGACTCGATCGGAATCGGACGTTACCTCCCGATCAGGACTCGGAGGATATAATATGTATATATATTCTCATTATTTTTTAACACATCTATAGTTATGCGGTGGCACAGAGTTACGCCGGTTTCACACTGCACACGTTAGCAGAGCGTAAGCAGCGCAGGAGCAGTGCATATGGTGAGCAGGAGCAGGACACGCGCGTTTTGCTTTCACACTGGCAGCGTTTGTCACGCGCGGCTGAACCGCGGGTTGTGTACAGACAGAGTACTCTATAATGGATAAGTTGGCATTGCTTTATTTCATTTTCAAATACATTTAAGAGAAAAGACTTGTCAAGAAGCTTATTTTATTAATCATTTCATTTATATAACTTTTGGTTCATCTTTGTTTTTATTGTTATGGCAACAAGTTTGTTTTTGGACATTTGTTTTCTTTTTAAATTGCTGTTGGTCATTTGATTGACTGTTTAAAACACAATAGATATCATCAATGCACTTTTTGGATAAAACTGCGGTGTATTTTGGCCATGATCAATGCATTGTGACTTTAATTCAGCGTAAGCGGCGCAGCAAAAATAGACTCGGCGCCGAAACGATCGCGGCACTGCTGCTTCTGCTACGCACTGCCGCGCCACCTCTGCGTGCGGTGTGAATGCTCTAATCTGTTAACATGGGCGGCGAAAAAATACACGCTGCACGCTCTGCTAACGCGTGCAGTGTGAAACCGGCGTAAGAGTTAGGAGTGCAGTTCCTAAAAGCACATTACTGGCTTTGCAAACACTGTGGCACTTTTATTTTTTATTTGTTTACATGCCTGCCGGGTATTTTAAGTTGAGGTGCTATTTGTTTATATATTAGACTTTTTTTTTATATTTACTGTTGCACTAAAGTCCAAAAGTGAAGAATTTATGTTATTTATTACTTGTTGTTCAAGCTACCAGAAGTGCTCTGTTTGTTAACAGAGTTGTTGAATGTTAAAATAAGGTGAATTAAATAAAAAATAAGGAACATCCTGGATCTGTTTTTTCGCTCTTCTTTATTCTTTTTTATGTATTATAGAAGTATCGGATCGGGACTCGGTATCGGTAGATACTCAAAATCAAATGACTCGGACTCGGACTCGAGGGCAAAAAAACCTGATCGGGACATCCCTAGATTAGACTCTTGCCGTATCCGGTCGGCAAAACAGCAAAAACGCCCTTCTTGCAAAGGAACGATTCGAACGGCGTCTTCTGTTCCTCTTTTAGATAAAAAGCCAAGTCTAACTTGTTCATTGTAGCAGCCAAAGCCGTTTCAAACAACTGGTGTTCATCCATAGCCATCTTGCAATGTTTACTAATGACTTCGACGTCGCAGCGCTGTCGTCTTCTGTTTAGCTCGCCTCTGGCCCGCCTATATCAGATAACCCGATGTGATTGGTGCAGCTCGGATCGAGGGGCATATTTAATGAGCATCATTACTCGACGCCAGAGTAAACTCGCTGAGCAAATTCAACTTGTGCTCTCGCGAGAACTCTGGATTACCTGGGTAATGAAAATATGAATATGAAATATGAATATGAACTATGAAATTATAATATGAAATTAATATGTTAATATGAAAATATTTTTCACAGGTAAGATAATGTAAAATTAGAATAGCCTTGTGTCTGTGCCGTCTCGACTTCTTTGCTCGCTTTCATCTCGTCTGCTAAGCTGAACAGCCAATCAGAATACTCTCTCTCACCGATGGCACCGACAAATTATGACATTGAAAAGCATTTTTCTCTGCTTTTTTTTCTCCACTAAAATTGTTAAATTGCACAGTAACATGATGAAAACTGCAGAGACTGAAAATCAATGGAGGTGAAGTTCCTTGTATAATTGACTGTTATTATTGACTTGTACTCTTTTTTGCATAATTTCTGTGAAATTATGTTTAAAACTGTCGAGCCAGATTTTTAAGATTATTATATTTTATTAAGATATGATGCCATAAACTTTACTACCATTCAAAAGTTTGGGGTCAGTATGATTTTTTACTATTTTTTAAAGCCTCTTCTGCTCACCAAAGCTGCATTTATTTGATCAACAATACAGTAAAAACAGTAATATGTGAAATATTATTGTCTATTTTTCTCTGTCTATTTGAATATATTTTAAAATGTAATTTATTCCTGTGATCAAAGCTGAATTTTCAGCATCATTACTCCAGTCTTCAGTGTCACATGATCCTTCAGAAATCATTCTAATATGATGATTTGCTGCTCAAGAAACATTTCTTATTATCAGTGTTGAAAACATTGTTGTGCTTTTTTTTCTAGATTCTTTGATGAATTGAAAGCATTTATTTAATATTGAAATATTTTGTAACATTATAAAAGTCTTTACTGTCTTTTTTAAAATCAGCTTAAGGCATCATTGCTAAATAAAAGTATTGATTTCTTTAAAAACAAAACTTACTGACCCCAAACTTTTGAACAGTAATGTATATTTTGCAGAATCCTCAAAATGAGGAATAATAAAGAAAGCGACGACTTTGTTCAAAGGGTTTCCAGTGTTGTGGTCAGAGAGCCGAGAGTGTGTTTGCATTCACCTGCATGAACTCATGAACTCATGATCTCAGAACGAGGCTCGAATGAGCCTCCGGTCTCTGTGTGATAACACACTTAATGGATTTTGAATGCAGCTCAGGTGTGTCTGTGTATGTGAGTCAGTCTGGAGCCTGAACTTTCTTGATTTATTAATGGCGTTTTAATGATAGAGAACAGCAGTACTGCATAGAGTAACACTCAGAAACAGCACTCTGTGTGTAGTCAGTCTGGAGCCTGTGCTGTAGTGTATTATTAACGGAGGTTAATGATGAGGAGCAACACTCATGTTCACATTCAGACCTCTGGCGTTTTTGTATTATTGCAGATTTTTTGTACTCTAAAATGTATAATTATATTGTATAACTTTTCATTTTAAAGATAGGTGACATCCGTCCAGCAAACTCTTTTCCGGTAATCACAAATGACTGTGATTGGTCCAGCCTGACCAGCAGTGAGAAAAGTAACAGGTAGTTGTTTTGCAGTTTGTACAGTAATTTTCCAATTTAATAGACACTATATACTGTATATGAAGAGTTCAGATGCCATCTGAAATTTTCTTCTAGAATGATCATTTTTATCAAGCTCGTATATTTAAGTTCAATAATTTCACTTAAATGACAATGCAAATTACCTATTAATTGTCATTTAAGTGAAATTACTGAACTTAAATATACAAGTTTTACAAAAATGATCATTCTAAAAGAAATTTTCAGATGGCACTTAGAGGCTTTGCATCTGAACTCTTCATATATAAAAATACACATTTGATGAAATAAATTAAAATATAAAACATACATTTAAAATTACAAATTTTTATTTAGGGTCATCACACCTGACCAGTTAGATTAATTGGTCCATTATTTAGCTTTATACAGTATTTCAGTGATTCACAAACTTTTTTTGTCAGCTAAACACCTTTAACATAAAATATTTGCTAGAAGTACCCCCTGTGATTTGGATTTAATATTTTAAATATTTTAACTACACATCTGACGTTCGTGGTTCTCTGATGTCATTTAATGGTCACATGATACTTATATCAGTGCCTCCCATGTGACCAAATCTCAACTGACTGATTGCTTGTATCTTTGCAAAATGTAAACTATATTATCGCCCAGCTCTAATCTGCAAAATGCGACTGTAAGGCATGAAGATATTAAGATATTATAAACATTATAGTCATGGTTTTCTGTAAAGTTGCTTTGAAACATTGTGTATCGTGAAAAGCGCTATACAAATAAATTTGACTTAGTTTAAATATTAGTGATTTACATTTTTTTGTGTACATTTATTTGTATCACAATATTGTTATATTTATTTATTTTACATTTTTAAGATTTAATTATTAGCTTTTCATCAACTCACAAACCCCAGTTTGGGAAACTGTTCTATTTCTCTGTTTCACACAAACCCAAGTGCATCATGGGAAGGAAGCAGCTGGATTTGGTATTTGAAGGTGTTGTGTGTCAGTCCATCTTAATGCCTTTATCTTCAGTCCTTTATAATCTGTCGTCTCTTTCATCTCTCTATCTTTAGTATTGACCCCGTCCATGGACACACACCTGTTCCCACCTTTCATTCCTCGTTCCAGCGCCCCACCTGGACGACCAGCTGAGGGTTTACGTGCCTTCTTTTATTTCAGTTTGTGCTGAAAGCGTCTGATGCAGTAATCATGAACAGATTTCACAACAGAAAGTGAGAAGTGTGGAGTTTAGCAGCAGTGAAATGGCTTATTTCTTGTCGAAATATTCGCTGTTAAAACAGAACATTTTGGGCAGGACACATTGAAAGGCTAACCTACTTTTTTTCTAAATAGGCAAAACCCGTCAGCCATGACTTACTACTTATTCACTAGTGGTATTAGTTCATTTTTTTACATTTTTAATTTAAAGATGACTTTGAAGCTGTCAGACATTATCTGAAGATTTTGATTTCTTGAGGTCTTTAAGTTGGCTTAAACAAAGAATGCATGTTGTATTCTGTCTGCACTATTTTATAATTGTTTTTCTATATACACATGCATGTAAATTGTGCTTTTTGGACATCTCAGTTTAAAAGTTCTCATATTATATTGCACCAATTTCAGTTTTCAAATGATGGACCGATCAGAAGCAACATTGTCATTTGTCTGCTTTAATATCAGAGAAGAGGTTAATACATTAACTTATTAAGTAATTGTTATCTTGCCAGGTTGCTAGCTACTCTTGTTGCTTAGTTTGATTAAAGGCAGGGTAGGCGATTTGTTCCAAAAACATTTTTTTGTTATACTGGTTGAAAGTCTCTTCAAATCCTAATAGCAATCATTAAGTTAAGTGGTCCAAATGTATTTATATGTATATATATATATCGTCTGTGGAAGGCGTAGGACCATAAAATGTTCGTCCAATCATTGCATTCGGTGTGAATGAAGCGCTCTGAAGGGAGGGTGGGATCTCATGCTTTCAAAGCTAGCTTGCTATTGCTAGCCACTCCGAAAATTGCCTTTAAAATACCTTAAAAAAAAAAAAAATTTTTTTAGTGTAAATGTATGCCCTCAATATTTTTCTTATGTATTAGCCATCATATCAAATGAATGTATTAGTGGTTAAAGTGGTTACACTCATTCTGCCATGAGTCATGCCTAAAGGTGCATTCACATTAGCAACATTTCAGTGAAAAAATGCATATTGTCAATAGTGTGTCAATGCATGAGGAACAGCTCACACAGAAGTCACATTCGAACCAAACAGCTTTGGTCAACGCGGAGAAATTGAACCCGTTGCGAAATCTGTGAGGGGAAATCTTCCCGATCACGTGGATTCTGATTAAAATGACTATTTCGCCGGTGAAAATTCACCGAACAACGGCACATGTGACTGCAAGATATACAAGGTCCTGTGTGCACGCCCACTAATTCTTAGTCTGGTAGTAGTGAAAGATGCATTAGTGAAGTTTAAGTAGAAACCCTTCTTTCTCTTTCTGTTTCCTTTTGTTTTTGCTCTCTGTTTTCACTATTGGCCAGAGGGTCTTTCTTGTTTCTCTCATGTCATTGAAATGGAAGTTTGAGTTTTACTTCTGCTGTTTATTTGAAAGTGCTGTGTTTATTTTATATTTCATAGAGTGTGGCGGCTGCGGTGTGTGTGTGTGAAGGGTTGCTGGAATGTTCAGGGTCATGTGATTGAGTTTCAAGATGACCTTGTAAATTACATCTCGGCGTATATATACACAAAGCAATGGTTTGCACATGAACCTTCTGCACAGTCATCCCTCATGCTCACGGTGTGTTAATAGCAGCGTTCAGTGGGTGTTTGCTGGCTTAATATGGTGTCTGTGGGTGTTTAAATGAAGTTCTGTTAGCAACCTCTGGTGCCTGTATGTGAGTGTCAGATAAAGTCTCATCACCCTACAGCAAACCTATGTCATCTCACGATTTTTAATCGCTTCTAGTAAGTTGAAATCAAGGTTATGACGGCCACACCAGCTAATTAATGTAGACCAGTCTGTTTTTACCAAGAGTCAAAATCACTTGGAACTCCAGACGCCGTTTCATTCCAGATATGAGTGGAATTTTCTTTATTTACATAACAGACAGTTGCTGAACTCGCTTAGGAGCCATGGAAACAGACGGGTCTGAAACCAGGGGCGCATTTTAGACATCACCAAACGAGAGACACGGTCAGCCTGTTACGACTGCAGATGTATGTTTCATGTATGCTCTAATTAGGAATGTGTTTATACCAATACCGTTACAATGGAAGGCTGTGTAATCAAAATAAGAGTATCACATTTCTAAAACCACACACACACACACACACACACACACACACAGTAACATTAGTAACACATCCAGAAGTTCATCTGCTTAGAAAAGTAGTCTCATCTTAAAAGGACTTTTTAGACAACTTTAGAGCTCAAATAACTATTTTATTTTTAAATCTATTTTAACTATTATTAAAATATATATTTTTTTTATGAAAAAGTTTTTTTTAAAGTTGGTGCTTCACATTTCTAAAACACCACACATTGGTATAAAATCTGTAATACTGTACATAACCAGAAGTTCATCCACTTAAAAAAAGTAGTCGCAGCTCAAATGGACTTTTTAGACAACTTTACAGCTCAAATAACTATTTATTTAATTACGAAAGATTGAATTTTTGTGGTTTAATCAAAATGGGGATGCACCGATGTATCAGCCAGTATTTGTTATCGGCCGATAAAAGCAATTATTTTCTCTATCGGGCATCGGCCAATTGTTTAAAAACAGTCAATGATCAGGGCCGATTAAATCAATCAAAATCCTGCGATCCTGTCAATCAAAAGAGTAGAGATCGACTTATATTGATTTTTTTTTTTTATAACCGATATCAATACCAATTATTTGCATGTTTATGTGCTCAATAACTGATATATAGAACTGATATTTATTTATTGTTTTATTTCTGTTTTCGACAATTATAACAACTACACTGAACTGAACAACCGATTCTCTATAAAAGCGGATGGAAAAACGTGTCTGACTGCAACCCATACTGTGTGTGAAGAAAATCTCTCTTGTGTTGAATTTAGGGCTTTCGAAGTTAATGTTACAATAATGCATTAACAGTTAAAATAGCAATGTTAAAGCAGGCTCTGTTTGACCCTATGAATCACCCGTAGTTCAAGCCACGGTTGCCAGATCTGCGTTTTTTTCCTACACCAAACATTATTTGTAGCGAGCCTCCCATCCAGTAATCGCAAAGATTTTGTGCTTTATTACTTCTGGTGAGAAACAAAGTCTCAGCTTTGAAATTCTCTCCATTTTATCACGAAATTCAAACAATAAATGGCGGTTTGACGCTCTTAAATGTGACGTGACGTGAGGCCGTAGCGCCTCAGTTAAAGCGGTCCACTTCCACTTTAATTCAAGTTATTGCACGGAAAAACAAGCATGAGCAATAAAAGTTACGTTGAAAGATACAGTACAACTTACTGAAATGAATTACATGAATTACATGTCTCATGTAATCTCCAATCAGTGTTTCAACGGTGGAAAGACGTCAGTAAAACAATATGCGATTACCTCAGGAAAGTTATCCAATGTTCACAGTTTGTGTAGCTATAAAAAAACACTGAAGAAAAGCTTTTTTACTGTTATGAATGTATGTTTGAATACATTTGTCATGAAGACAAGTTTATTAAAATGACCTTATGTGCTTTATTTCAGTTTTTATTTGAGTGTTGTGATTATATCTGAAAATAAATAGCAGTTGAATATAATAGCCCTGTTGTTAATTTTATCCTCTGATATTATAACAGTGTACCAAATGAGAGGGTTCCCTGTATAGTTTACATTAGTTGGCAGAGATTATTTTTCCTTAAGAAAAGATAATCTATTATATATAATATCGGCAGATATTCAGAATAATCGGGTTATCGGTATCGGCGGAGAAACTTAGTATAGGTGCACCACATGCTAGAGCAAAAATACATCTTTGCATTTGTGCCTTTAAACCCTCTGACCTGCTTGTCTCCATTGTAAGTGCATCCCTGCAGGCACGTTTCCCGTTTGCTTTTACAAACTGAGGGAAGAGTCGACATTATTATCTGTGGTAATCAACAGCATTCCCCAGATGCGGTATATAGACATTAGGCTCCTTTAAATCTTCATAATAGATTCACACACGTAGACAAGACTGTGAATGTGGAGCGGGAAGCAGATTTCCGGAGCAGTCGGGCTGCTCTGACAGATCCGCAGTGATTATCTGGCTGTGTGAAGGAATGAAAAGTGTCTCTTTGTGTGTGAAAATCTCTGTCCTCAGGGGTTTTATTCAACCATCAGAGTGACAGAGAGTGAAAAAGAGATTTTGATTGAGTTCAGGCCCATTCAGACGGCCGGTCTCGGTTGACAAAGCCCAGCAGATAAAGACACAGTTGTAGCTCTCTTTTGTCTGTTCTTAATCTATTATCCTGTCTTATCTTTTCTTCTGCTCATTGCAGTTTCACTTTCTTGCATCGGTTGTATTGATCTTTTTCTTTTCACCCGTGTTCGCTCATTATCTTCAGACCCCTGCGGGTTTGATTGATGGCTCTAGGTTTTGATTGACAGGTGTATAAGGCCTGACTGTGGCATACTGATTTTGGTTTGGGTTAAAGGTCATACCTCTTTCTGGTGGAGCGTATGTGTGGATGTGTTACTTCAAACACACATAATCACATGTGTGCCTTTCTGTGTAATTGGGGACACCCTGTTGACTTCTATTGTTATTTAATTCGGCTAATTAAAATGACGGTAGAATGTCCTAAAATACATCTAATCCCAAAATACTGAAATCCAACTTTTTCATTTTGAGATGTGAATCAAGACATTTGAGTCTTTGTGAATCAAACCCTTTTATTTTAAGGTGACTTAGTTACACATTACTAAATGTACTTGCTATAGTAACGATTATGCATTATGAAAAGTAACTAACTTTAAACCAAACCCTGACCCTAACCGTAAGTACATGTAGTTAATTAATATTACTCAGTACTTATTTGAATAAGTACAATGTAACTACTACGCCACCTTAAAATAGTGTAACCAACTATTGGTAACACTTTATTTTAGTGTCCTTGTTACATTTGTTACATGTACTTACCATAGTAATAACAGTAAATTATGCATAATTACATGCAACTAACCCTCAAGCAAATCCTAATCCTACCCTAACCCAACAGTAAGTACATGTAGTTGCTTAATATTACTCAGTACTTAAATATATTAATTACACTGTAACAATGACACCTTAAAATAAAGTGTAACCCAACTATTTTACTTGCTTTTTTAATTTAGGTTATTTTTATTTTATTTTATTTATCTAAAATCTTATTCTTCTAAATGCATTTTTAGATGGGATAAAGATACAGTATATTTAGTCTCTTATGATGTCCCAAACATCTTTTGTTTGTTTATTTTACTTTTTAAGATAAAAAAATAGCTTTCTTGAACACAATATATTTAGGATATATTTAGATACGTGTTAGGATATAAATATATATTTAAATATGTATATTTTTATAAGCTAACAAATCATTAACAGAATTATGATTCTCTTATGTGAGGTAAAAAAATTACTTACTTTTTTATGCAATTTTATTATGCATTAAGCATAAACAAACTATATAAACTATTTTATATAATAAAAAAAATCAATTATGAATTCTCAAACATAAAACCATTTCGTCTTTTTGATAAAATTATTATTTTATAACTTTCAGAATTTTTCTGTTTAACATTTCTTGCATTTGTGAGGCGAAACACAAAGACACTGTATTATTCGGTCGACTCATACATTTAGCTGAACACAATGGAGTATGGAATATATATTTCATATTTTTCTTTTAACATTACATTATCTGTCTGTGTAACACTTCATGCTTTTAATAAAATAAAGTATGTGATATTGTGTTTGTCTGCTTTAAATGTCCTGTATGTTCAGAACAGATTCGCTTTAGTAGGGCTTGCGCGACCTCTCATTTACTAGTCATCCAGAAAAGTAGTCAAATAGTCTGTGTTTCAGTGTTTATATGATGTAAATGACTCTGACAGCCAGATGGAGAGTGACGCGGGTGAGAAACCAAGGATCGCGGATCTTCTTTGCCAGATTCACGCCTCTTGCCTTGTTGTGAACAGAGCCAAAAACAGCCATGTCACTAGTTCATTTCTGTCAGCCTCCGGGTTTAGATAAAGGCTCTCAGAAGTTTAGAGTGAAAGGATTTTAATACAGAGTAGAAAAAAGTGTGAAATCAATAACTCTTCAAGCAAAGACCAAACAAACTAAAAGCTTCTTTAGCAGGTTGTTGACTGTATATGTGTAAGCTAGCGCTCTCCGGTTAGCGGTTATAAATGAGCTGTTCTGTTTATACGTTACGTCTCGCAGCGGCGACTGTGTTTACGACTGTTTTCACAGGGCTTTCTTAACTATGCAAGCGAGGGCCAAATCCGTCTGCGTCTGTGTGTGTGTGTGTGTTTCATGCATATGTAAAATGAATGGATCAGACCGGGATGGGATGAGATATTGAGCAGTGCATCAGACTCACGGTGTGTGGGAAACCGTGAGTGTTTACGTCCCGGGGCCCTTTACATGAATGAGTCTTATACATTCACATGTCTGTGTAAGTGTGTCTGTACTTTGTAGGATTAAAGTTGTCCCTTAATTATGTGTGTTCGACATACTAGGATGCTTTTAGACGCACACACAGACTAGCCTCCGTTCTTCATCCAGACTAAAGCTGTGTGTTCGGGACTGTAATATAAGCAGTGCATTAGTGAGTTTAGACTAGTGATGGTTTGTAATAGAGAGGGTGAAAGACGGGAATAGTTTGTTGAAAGAGATTTTAACACACTAAATGTAACATAATGCACCGTCAGAAGGCCATTATCACAAAATAAACCCAGACAGGGTGAGCAACGCAACCGTTATGTAATATGACTGTACATTATGGACATGAAGTATTAATTTGAGTTTGATCTATTTTAAATATTTTATTATTCCAGGAAAAAAAGAGTGTATAGACTGTATATATAATTCATTTTAAAGTTTATATTTGTGTATGTACACTAATATACATATGGTTTAGCAGTGTCTGCTAAAATTTAGCTTCCACTTATCATTGCTAACCAGACTTTGCAAATAGTTTCTCAATTATGTTATGAAAGATATTAATTGGTTTGTTCATATTGCATTTTACTGCCTGATTTATTGTACAGTCTGTGTTTACAGATGTGTTCCCAACCCCAATGTGTTCCCAACCCCAATTTGACTGTATATAAACATGATTTTGTAGCATAACTATACAAGAATATTTGACCACTGAATGCCACAACTGACCTAACAGAATCAAATGTTCCAGAGAGCCGTGAAATAAGCAACTTTATTTTATGTCTTGATGTCAAAATTATATACACCATCCCTCAGCACCCCCTCTCTCTTTAACAGCTCACAGATGTGCAGTTATTTTGACTGAAGGGTGTTTGGTCAGCTTCTATAAGCACCTTTGTGGCCATTTAAAACAGTGTGTGTGTGTGTGTGTGTGTGTGCGTGTGTGTGTGTGCACTAGTTTCAGAGGGAGAGGAAAACACACACATCAACTTTACAGCCCTGTATTATAATTTTGTGTTACTTACTTTTCACCCAAAGTGATTTACCATGCTCTAATTACAGCAGCAATAACCCGGGGTTAAGTGTCTCGCTCATGGACACAAAAGCTCAATTGTGCTCTCAGCAAGGTTATTATAGTTTATAATATATATATATATATATATATATATATATATAGATAGATAGATAGATAGATAGATAGATAGATAGATAGATAGATAGAAGCTGATAGAACAATGATGAGAATGCTTCAGAATAAATTATATTTAAACCCCAAAAATCATCCCGGAATAAAATACTGTTATTTTACATTTGATTATTCAATATCTGTATGTGAATACTGTATATATATATATATAGTGTGTGTGTTTTATTATATTTATTTAACACTTTGATCTGCCAAAGTTATCACTTAAAACTAATCATTCATAATTATTTTTAATTTTATTGTTATTTTGTATTTTGAGGCATTGACAATTAAATTTAGTTTAAAATGGTCCAATTATTGTTTTTATTTCAGTCTTACAAAGCAAAAATTACTTTGCCTAATTAATCTAGTTTATCACCGCAATTTTTTAGGATGGAATCTGCAATATATGATTTTGCAGTCTAGGTCCTTTTAATCTGCTTTTCTGAAGCCTTTATGGCCATGAAGAATAAACAAACGCAAATAACTTCTTCATATCACTTCAAAACAAGTGATAGACTGTCCAAACTTTTTGTAATTTGAAAATGTCTCTGGGTCTTTTCTCCCTGTGAATATTTGAAGATGAAAGAGTGAGAATGATGTGATATTTGCAGCCATATTTCCCCAGGTGCCATAATTTTCATACTTCAAAGCTGTGTGTTTTGATCCTGAGAGTCTGTAAATCTGGAGTAATTATTCAGTTCGGTCTCTCATCACTTTTCATCACTTCTCTTCTTTTTGAGTAGGATAAATGTTGTGCGAGTTTCTGACAGACGTCTTGCAAGGCAGATAACTGACTTATTTCCAATTTCTGTTCATCTTCAGCTAATGTTCTGGACACCATGCTGCTGAGGAATTCTGGGAAGGTGGAAGAGCATCGGGAGACAGGAAGTGATGCGTCGGCTCTACCTCAGCGCTTCCTGTGGTGTTACTGTTATCACCACTGCCCGGAGGACTCGACTAATAACACATGCAGGTATAAGGACACACTCCACCACACTTACACCACACTTGCACACGTCCCGTACGCAGTATTACATGTGTGTCGTGTGTTCAGAACGGACGGGTTCTGCTTCACTATGGTGGAGGAAGAGGGTGGAGCGGCTGTGGTGACGTCAGGGTGTCTGGGTCTGGTCGGATCAGAGTTTCAGTGCCGAGTGAGTCATAAACTACTCTAATTTCCAAAATAAACTACTTAAGTGTTGGTGCATCAGTCCTCAAGCACTGACGAAACAAAAGCCTTATATAACCGACAGGGAATTAAACACCCACTTTACAAACTCGTGTGTTGCTCCTCAACTGGCACAGTTCACCCAAACATTTTAATTCGGTCATTTATTCACCCTTGCCTCTTTATAACTCACAATTCTGACCTTGTCTGTCACTATGCAACTTCGTATCTTAAAATTAGTAAATAGTAAATCAAAATTGCAAGATATAAACTCGCAATTCTGAAAAAGTATGAGTGGCAAGATTAGTTTTGACAAGAATATTAATATTAAATATTAACATTGGTAATAATCAGAAATGTTTCTTGTGCAGCAAATCATCATATAAGAATGATTTCTGAAGGATCATGTGACACTGAAGACTGAAGTAATGATGCTGAAAATTCAGCTTTGATCACAGGAATAAATTACATTTTACAATATATTACAATAGAAAACAGTTTAAATTATAATAATATTTCACAATATTACTGTGTTTACTGTAATATTGATCAAGTAAATGTAGCCTTGATGAGCATAAGAGACTTCTTTCAAAAACTCTTGAAAAGTAGTGTACCTTTTTTTTTATTATTATTCTGTGGTGGAAACAAGTTTCCATACTCGTGATTTTCTTTCTTCCATGCAAAACAAATTAAGATAGTTCAGCAGTTTAACAGCTGCTCTTTTCCATGTTATAAAAATGAATGGTTATTTTTTACAAAAATCACCATAGTAGTCAATAGTACATGTGTTGAGTGAACTATTCCTTTACACTTCTCCTTATCATAACACAAAACAAAATACAGTCCAAAACTTAATACAACATAAAATACAAAACCAATCCTATTTAATTTCTAAAATATGCCCCTTGTTTTATTGTGCAAAATTATATGAACCAATAATATCACCGCTTATTTTTCCCCACTCATTTCAAGTATCACCTCTACAGTACATTATCTCATGCTGCATGTTCTGTTTTATTGTGTATGTTGCTGAGCCTAAAATATCCTGATGTGTTAATATAACGTGTGTGTGTGTGTGTGTTTAGGACACAGGGAACTCTAAACAGCGGCGAGCACTAGAGTGCTGCACAGATCAGGACTACTGTAACAGAGACTTACACCCAACACTGCCTCCCCTACGAACACCCAGTGAGTTCATACACACACACACACACGGACACATACACAGAGACACACCCACACACGTTGGGTTTTCATGTTTAATGTGCACTTTCCATAGACATAATGATTTTTATACTGTACAAACTGTATATTCTATGTCCTAACCCTAAACCTACCCATCACAGTAAACTTTCTGCATTTTTACTTTTAAAAAACAACAACAATTTATTAAGATTTATAAGGAAAACAAAAATGTCACCACAGGAACAACATTTTCAGGTTTTACTATCCTTTTACTACAGCTATTGAATAGTGTTTGTTCAGGTAAGCATTATTATTACAATTTAAAGTTAGTGAGTTATTTTAACCCTCAACCCTTAGTTGAACCGTTTAGCAACAGCATAGCAACATGCTAAACTAAAACTGAAATAAAAACACATTTAGTACTAAAGTACTAAATAAATTTAAAAAAATTGCTAAAACTAAAATAAATAATAATAAAAAATTAAAAAATTAAATGAAAATTAAATAAATACATTTACTTCATTATATTAATACAACTCTAATAATAATATATTATTATATAATAATAATCTAGTCTTAATTACTATAAGAAGTATAAATAAATAAATAATTATTTAGCCTCTTTTGTTATTTTTTCTTTGGGCAACCATATAATAATCTATTCTTAATTACTATATAAAAAAAAGTAAAATAAATACATAATTATTTAGCTTTTTTAGTAATTTGTTTCTTTGGGCATCATTCCTAGAAGAAAAAAAGTCTGATTTGTTCCCAAAAGTATATCTAGGTCAGAAGCCCTTACACACCTGTAGGGTTTATTGTGGCTGTCACGATACAACTGCCATCAATCAGCACAGCAGAATAGAAGTCCCTCTGTCTGCCTCACACACACACACACACACACACACACACACACACACACACACACACACACCCTCTCACCTGTGCTGTGGCGAATAGCGATGACTCTGATTTCACTCAGCTCTGTTGCGTGTTCAACCTTTGCTCTCCTCTCTATTGGACATGTAATAATACTTGTGTGTGTGTGTGTGTGTGTGTGTGTGTGTGTGTGTGTGTGTGTGCAGGTTATGTAGTTGGAGATATTCATCATATCGCTCTGCTCATCTCAGTGACCGTCTGTAGCTTCATCCTCACCTTCATCATCATCTTCTGTTACTTCAGGTGTGTAAGTTACCACACAGACACTTGTTCTTAAATAAATCTAATTGAAATGACTATAAACTAAACCTTACAGATTAATCATGACTTAATCTGACAGATTATTATAACATTACGGTTTTAATCATGGAGACCTCAGTCTCAATCTCCATGTTGTCTTTGTGTGGAGTTTGGTTCAGTCGTCTGTGTGGTGTTTCAGGTATAAGCGTCATGAGTTGGCCCCGCGCTACAGCCTTGGCCTGCATCCTGACGAAACTCTCATTCCTCCCGGAGAATCCCTGCGGGATCTCATAGAGCAGTCCCAGAGCTCCGGCTCAGGGTCAGGACTCCCCCTGCTGGTGAGAATCACACACTGCACACAGTCACACAAGACATGAAATCAACGTCCACATAGGGACCAATGAAATGCACATAGAATACAGTCATAACAATGGAATTTACTGTATAACATGGAATGTTATGGAATTTGGCAAATTGTCTGTACACGTGTGATGGACTAGTGTCTGTAAATATTAAACTGCAGAATGATTGCTATTTAAATATGAAGTGTGAATGAGCGGCAATTTCAGCGTCTGGCGTCTCACATGAACACACTTGATCTCCAGAGCTGCCACTTCACAAGCATTTCACCATTTCATTTGATGATAAACTATTTTCAAATACACACAGAAACTCAAATGTCTTCATACAATCTGTCAAAATAAAAGTTAAAAGCTATCTATCTATCTATCTATCTATCTATCTATCTATCTATCTATCTATCTATCTATCTATCTATCTATCTATCTATCTATCTATCTATCTATCTATCTATCTATCTATCTGTCTGTCTGTCTGTCTGTCTATCTATCTATCTATCTATCTATCTGTCTATCTATCTATCTATCTGTCTATCTATCTAGGTGCAGCGCACTATAGCGAAGCAGATCCAGATGGTGACACAGATTGGGAAGGGCCGTTATGGAGAGGTGTGGATGGGTAGATGGAGAGGAGAGAAAGTAGCTGTGAAAGTCTTTTTCACCACAGAGGAGGCCAGCTGGTTCAGAGAGACGGAGATATATCAGACTGTCCTCATGAGACATGAGAATATACTGGGTGAGACTTTCTTTCTCAGACACACACACACACACGCATGTGCACACACACACACACACACACACACACACACACACACACAGCTCTCTGATGTTGCTTAACCCTCTGGGGACCACAAACGCGCCCGCGCGTTTTGCTCGTTTTTTTTTTTTTAGCAATGAAAATAAACACTAAATGCTCTGTTAATTTTGATCTTTCATTTTCGTGTAATACATCAATCGATCCTGTTCAGTTTCTATTTTTTTTCTGTATACTCACAATAAAAATAAAGTGTTTTGCTTTTTGACAAATAAAGAAAAATTAACATGATGCGATTTCTGCCTTCTCTCTGTCAGTAAACTCCCATTTGAAACGCGTTCGAAAATGATCTATAACTCCGCGAAAATTCAGGCAAACAGGCAAACAGACCCACGGGCATAAAGCTTGAGATCGCATCTTTTAAATGAAGTCATTTATATAAAAAACAAATATTCTCAGCTTCTGTAATCTGTATAAAAAGAGAGCGACTCCTGTCGAGCTCATTAGGAGCTCATTCACAGTAATGTGACCACTCCCCGGAGAGCGCGTGCTATTCAAACGCAAATTCTGAGAACTATTTCAGAGCTGTGAAACGCCCACATCAGCTGTAAACAAAGCGCGTCGCGACTCCTCGCGAGTGAGACATTATAGCCTACCTTATGGAGAAAATATTCCTCAGAACAGTGCTGATGAGGAGCAATATCTCCTGAAATGAGGAGCAGATTCCGCTGAGGAGTGAGGTAGGCTGTTTTCTTTTCTCACGTGTGGAATAACGTTAGTGTAGGCCTATGTAAACCGCAAAAAGATGAATCGCATTTCTATAATATGACTCGCCTTTCTGTGAGATGAATGAAGGGGACATATTTGTAAAGACTGTTTAGCCTAAATATGAATCGCGCGTCTGTGTGTGAAAGAATAAACTGCTTTGCTATAGCCTACTGAGATGAGTAAAAATGTATTTGTATAAGCAACGTATTAAACTGCAAAAAAAATACTATTTTTGTCAAAAATAAATTCATAGACTAAGATGTTAGATGTTCCAATGTTGGCTATATTCAAACTAATGAATACATATGATAAAATGTAGGCCTATAATCTTTTTTTTTTTTTTTTTTTACAAAGAAAGAGTACACTTGAAATATTGTTGAAATTGTAATTATTGTTGTAATTGTAACATTTTGAATAAAATAGCAAAACATATTTACAAGAGAGATGTAAGCGAAATCTTAAATGGTCAATATAAGTCTTCTTCTAAATACATCTTTTGTCCTTGCATTGTGGCTCAGTCAGTTTCACACCTGAGTGAATGGCTCATTATACAGAGTGGGTGGGACATTCATAATCTAAGGTGTAAACTACTCCTCCCCCTCGCATATTGGCTTTCCAAGCAAAACCTGTTTTACACCATTTAAATCAATGTATTTTTTTTTGTGAACGATAAAGCAAGACTATTTTTACATCATTTTGAAGCTAGAACTTAAAGGGACAACATCCATTAGTCAAAAGTCTTGTGGACACATATTTAATATGTGTTTTGTGGTCTTAATTCAGCAACTTTCATTTTAATTTTTTTCAATAACCACGCATAAACATTATTCTCTTAAAAATACAAACATCTACATACACGTTGCTCGCATATTATGGTAGCCCTGTTTGTGCTATATAGAGTGAATTTACACCTTTGCCATTAACATGTTTATAAATAACTGAAAAAAGCACAAATGTCAAGACATGTCAGAACATCTCAAGGACCCCAAAAACAGCTTGGTCCCCAGAGGGTTAAAGGTCACATGCAGGAAAAAAAATAAAATATTGAATGTTTTTAGTGTTTTATTTTGATTGATATTTTAAAATTATTTATTTAATTTAAAAATGTTATGATTTAATTTATTATTTACTTTTCATCAAGTCACAAAACCCCTGCAGTTCCCTCGCGAACCCCGTGTAGTACGTGTGTGTGCAAAAGTGTGCTTTCGTGTAGCTAATCTTTAACTACAAGAGATTTGTCTGAGTTGATTTTATTTAATTTTAATGGTTTTACAAAATAAGCTCATGCAATTTACATATGAACGCGACCGAAGACGACAGAATGGTGAGAGAACATTGAGCTTGGTATGTTTTTCATCTTCAAACCAAACTTGGGTCTTCAGCCGACAAAGTTTAAATCCCGTCTGGCTAGAGCTCTTCCCATAATGTTACTCATTAGTTCAGTAGATGGAGAGTAGACGGTCTTTTGTGTCTGTTTGAACACACTCGACCTCATGAGCGTTTACATTACGAAAGCAATCCGGTCGAATGTGTTTTCAACTACCTCTGGAAGAGGGCAAAAGTGGACAAGCTCAAAGCGCTTTAGACCCCGTTTACTCCTGTATTTAGTGTCGTCCACCTGTGATCCGATCGAGCAAAACGCATCTTAATACCGGGTGTAAACAGGGCCTTAGAGACTTAACATCACAAACACAAAGAGAATCACGTTGAAGTTGAGAAGTTGTAGTACTGTATTTATTACAATATTTCAAAAAACCCTATAGCATAACAAAAAAAGAGAATCACCTATTGCACCTTTAATTACAGTGTTTCAAATAAATCTGATAGGATTTTGCAAGCAGTGTCATGTGTAAAAGAGTGTTTATGCAGGTGCATGTTGCTGGTGACCTTGAAAAGTTTGTGAACCCCTGCGTTAACCCAAATCCTCAGCATGTCCATGTTATTTGTCTCATTTAACTAAATATTTTAGACATAGGAACTCCCGGGAACACGTTTGAGTGATCACTCAAATTAATCAGTGAATTCAGTTAATTAAAATGAACCATCCCGTATAAATCAGGTCGCTATAATTAATCGCCGCTTGAGGACGTTCTCCGGGACGTACGCTGTGTTTGATCATTGCATCAAATCACTCGGCTGTACAATACAGTCTGATGCGACAAACAGCATTATTGCATCTTTTCATGCTACGTCGCTGTCGTTAGAAAAAATAGCAATGCTATACTCAAAACTGCAGAGCTACTGTCACGCAACTGAAAAATATAGTTAAGTTAGCAGCATCTCTACTGTTATTTAATTACTCCTACTGGTGAACATGTAGTCAGCAATTAAAGGAAAATGAACCGTGCACGATTGAACCGTCTTGATTAGCAGTCATTTCAAATTAATTAAGCTGATATCAGATTAATTATAACATTAAATTAAGCGTGGTCTTTCTCAGAGTGTATTTAGTCTCACGCAGGGATTTTAACCTCAGCGACTCTCTCCTCAGGGTTCATCGCGGCCGACATTAAAGGCACAGGCTCGTGGACTCAACTCTACCTCATCACCGACTACCACGAGAACGGCTCCCTGTACGACTATCTGAAGTGCACCACCCTGGACAGCCGAGCCATGCTGAGACTGGCTTACTCCTCTGTGTCCGGGCTCTGCCACCTGCACACGGAGATCTTCGGCACGCAGGGCAAACCGGCCATCGCCCACAGAGACCTGAAGAGCAAAAACATCCTGGTGAAGAGGAATGGCTCCTGCTGCATCGCTGACCTCGGCCTCGCCGTCAAGTTCATCAGGTACGACTACACTCACTCTGGTTTACTCGTCTTGCTAATTATCTTTGCAACCAGTTCAAATATATTATTTCAAATATTCATTCAAAGTGTTCCCAGAAGTCCCTGCCTGGCATTTTACAACTTTTTTGTAGCTATTTTTGTTTTTAATTTTAACTCCTGATATTTAGTACACAATCTTGGCCGATTATAACTTTATTTAAAATTTTGCTCTATACAAATAGTTTAAAATAGTTTTATTGATTATTGTTTAATGTTAATTTATGTGCTTATTGAGTTTAATTCTGTCATTTATTAAGATTTTTTTTTAATTATGAGATTCATAATGCCCTGATATTGAATACTATTCTATAACTAAAACTACATACATATCAGTATTTGTATTGTTAGATAAAACCAAAACTATTAAAAATTGTTTTCGTTATTTGAAATAAATCTAAAAATAAAAAATGTAATTAAATTAGATGAAAAACTTGACCAAATGAAAAGAAAATCAGTTTAAGTTGAAGTACTAAAATTACTTATGAAACTGAAATAAAAATAAAGCTAAATAGAAATATATATCAAAAATAATTAAAATAACAAAAGCACTTAAAATTACTAAAGTTGAAACAAAGATTTTAATGAATGATGAATAAAATATAAAAATAACAGCTTATTCAAAATAGCAAATACTATAATAGTATATAAATAATAAAATAACACTGACACACATTATATATATACACTGAAAAAAATTAGTTGAATTTAATAAAAAAAATTATCGTAAGTGGTTGCACACAATTGATTTTAGCTACATTTAAACAAATGCATTAAGTTGAACTAAAATTGATTAAGTTCAACTTAATGCATTTGTTTAAATGTAGCTAAAATCAATTGTGTGCAACCACTTATGATAAATTTTTTTATTAAATTCAATGAATCATTTTTTTCAGTAAATTGTATTGTAGCTAACTACTTTATCAAAAGGGTAGCTTGACTGTAGTTAAACTACTTATAAGCTTGTAGCTTAACAAACTAAACTCATAGTAGCATTAACAACTTTTTAACCCACAAAAATCATTTGAACTCTGCTGAAGATTATATGCTAATAAAAAGAGCCCTAGTGCCTATAGATGTCAGGTGTAGTGTTGTTTTTGGCGGCCTGTTTTAATTTTAGTTTTAGTCTAGTCTTTGTGTCAGGCTGTCATTTTAGTTTTTATTAGTTTTAGTCACATTCATACTCTTTTTAGTCTAGTCAAGTTTTAGTCGACGAAAACTGATGACATTTTAGTCTAGTTTTAGTCGACGAAAACTGATGACATTTTAGTCTAGTTTTAGTCGACGAAAACTGATGACATTTTAGTCTAGTTTTAGTCAATGAAAATTGTATTTTAGTCTCTTTTAAGTAATGCGATTCTATTTAACCCAGTCAATATAGAATTTCAAACAAGGCTATCTTATTATAGGCTATTTAGTAGGCCTATATTTAGGGCTGTGACGGTGGCAGGTTTTTTTTACCACCGCGGTAATGGACCAACTACCGGCGGTGGTTGGGGGGTTATTAAAAAAAAAAACCTCGTTTTATATTTCCACACAAAGACGCGTGATACACTCTGCGCTTTGAGAGGGATGTGGGACACGAGCAGGAAAACACGAAGATATCGATCTCTTTATGATATCTTCGTGTTTTCTACTTGATGTAAATTGGTTTGAAGAGCGAATTTTATCCTCCACAAGGGCAAGATATTTAGGCTGTGTTTGAGATTGCGCTGCCAGAGAAAGTGAAACTAAAAATCACCCACACGTGTCAAACGCGCTTTACAACTAAACTCGCGCCCAATGTCTAATATAACAAGCACAAACTGTGTTAAAAAGAATTTGACATGCAAGTAGAAATGTAGGCTATCTGTCCTACAGCGTTTTTCTACTTTACCACAGTAAAGAATACGAATATAATAGGCCTAATTAAAAGCGAACCAAGAAACGTTTATAATACCTTTAGAAAATGGGTGAGACGTGACGTGAGTGAAGACTTGGGAAAAGAAACAAGAGATTCCATGCAGGGATGAGTCACGATTTTTGGATATTCGATTAGTTTATTTAATTATAAAATATCGAATAGGTTGTGCGATTATATCTACTCTAAAATAAAATCTCCATGTTCTGGCGCTGATGCGGTGACGTGTTCATGTAACAAGAGACGCTGCCAATAACGCACATAACAGCTGTCACAAAGAACCAGCAAAAGTAATGATTATGAATGTGTCAAATATATCAATGAGACATTTTAATAGAATAACTAATGGAGTAATATATGGTTAAATTCGCTGATAATCGGGTGACCAGATCGCAATCCAGAATTCACGCACAACTCTCTCATTCGTCGTGACGTTACATTTCGTCTCGTCTCGTTTTGGTCAACGAAAATGAAGAGACATTTTAGCATAGTTTTTATTTTTTAAACCACATTTAGTCTCGTTTTTATTCGTCAACAATATTGCATTATACATGTATTTTAGTCATCGTCACATGACCATGCATTTACGTCTAGTCTCGTCTCGTTTTCGTCAGGTGATAACGGTTCGTTGACGACAATATTTCGTCATAATTTTCGTTGACGAAAGCAACACTAGTCAGGTGTAAACAATAGTCTCAAAAGTCAAACAATAGTCGGGATCTATATGCAGATAAAAGGTGTTTAATAGCTCCAATCATGAGAAATATCCATAACTTGACCATGAAACACATGATATGAAGTGTAAGCTCAAGGCCTCCATCCGTAACCACATGACAGTCACATGTACGAACAAACAATAATCCACCCCAGACAAGACCGAGCACATGGTTAAATACCTGAGATAAGAAACACCTGGAACTAATCAACATAAACAGAGAGAACTACAAAGACCATGACAAGAACTACAAAAGAACATGAATGGCAAATTACAAAATAAAAGACATGACAATGTAGAGAATCCTGACATCAGGATTGAAATACTGTATTAATGCTGTTGTGTCTCATTGAACAGCGACACTAATGAAGTGGACATCCCACTGAACACACGTGTGGGCACCAAACGCTTCATGGCTCCTGAAGTTCTGGACGAGACTCTGAACAGGAGCCATTTTCAGTCCTACATCATGGCAGACATTTACAGCTTTGGCCTCATACTGTGGGAGATCGCCCGCCGAAGTGTGTCTGGAGGTACAGATCTGCCTTTCCTTAAATATTTCAATGAAGTACAATTACATATTTCATTTAAGTGTAAACATTTGCATTTATATATATTTAAATACATTTATTTACCGGTGATCCATTTCTGTTTTCTTTTATATTTACTGCACAAGTAAAGTAATAATAAGTCTTTATTTTATCTTGACAAGCTATACATCATTTGAAAGGTCCAAGTCTTGCAGTGTTTGATTTATAAATATTTAATAGTGAGTGACAATAATCTCTTATTTTTTTGTTAGGAGGTATGCAAAATCAAAAAGTCTCCCTTTGCTCATCATTTAATTGATTTTTTTTTTTTTTTTACTAATAAGAGGTTCACTTGTGATTTTAAAGAGATCTCATTTATGTCTATGTATTGATTGTTTTTTTGGATGTTTCTGCAGGTATCGTTGAGGAATATCAGCTGCCGTATCACGATCACGTTCCTAATGACCCATCGTATGAAGACATGCGAGAAGTCGTGTGCATCAAGAGAATACGGCCATCTTTCCCCAACCGCTGGACCAGTGATGAGGTTAAACACTAATCTGCTCACTCGTCACTGATTTCATTATTTAAAGGGATAGTTCACCCAAAAAAAACGAAAATTCTGTCATCATTTACTCACCCTCATGTCGTTCCAAACCCGCAAGACTTTCGTTCATCTTCGAAACACAAATGAAGATCTTTTTGATGAAATCTGAGAGCTTTCTGTCCCTCCATTGACAGCTACACAACTGACATTTTAATGCTGAAGCGGTTTAGTCCAACTTTTCTGAAGAGATTCGATCGCTTTATATGATGAACAGATTGAATTTAGGCTTTTATTCACATATAAACATTTATCAACTCACACATCAGTTGTGGTAAATGAAGCTCAAGCACGTTTGAGCTTCAGCAGGAACCAATGAGGTTCATTCTCGTGTTACGCATCACGTTTGAGCTTCTGCAAGAAGTTTGTTCTCGCGCATCAAGCAGGTTGAGTTGAGCTACTTTTTATGTTCACTGATCATTGTTTAAATGTGAATAAAAGCCTAAATTCAATCTGTTCATCATATAAAGCGATCAAGTCTCTTCAGAAAATTTGGACTCGATTTATATGAATTAGTTTTATGATCTCTTTATGAACTTTTTGAATCGTCTAAATGGTAGTTGTGTAGCTGTCAGTGGACGGACAGAATGCTCTCAGATTCCTTAAAAAAAAGTCTTCATGTGGGTTTCGAAGATGAATGAAAGTTTTACGGGTTTGAAATGACATGAGGGTGAGGGCCTTTAAAAAAAAAAACACACAAACGTGGTCTTCATGTTTACATGTTTTTTTTTTGTTTGTTTTTTTTGTCAGTTATTGTTTTTTTGATAATGTCAATATTTCATACATTTAGAATGATTTTCAAACCGATATCTTTATCATTACAGTCATCGTCCTTGGTGTGAATGTGCTTTAACAGTTGTCATTGTGTTTGATTTCAGTGTCTCAGACAGATGGGGAAGCTCATGACGGAGTGTTGGGCTCATAACCCTGCCTCTCGGCTCACCGCACTTCGCATTAAAAAGACGCTGGCCAAGATGTCAGAGTCCCAGGACATTAAAGTCTGAGAACAGCCCGAAAGCAGCACTGACGGTAACCCCGAACTCACCGCCTGCAACGGCCCGCCGTGGGTTCAGTCGGTGAGTTCTGCCATGCGAGGGCATCTTGCAGACTGACTCACCAATGGCGAAAGACGCCAAAGATGTTCTGTGGTCAGAGCTCAGATATTCAGCCCTGTGGAAGACTCCGCTGGCCGCTCTCAGTCCTGCTGTCGTGACGCTTCATGGACGAGCGCCTGCAAACGGTCAGTGGGACGCAGCATGACTTCATCGAGCCAGATGTCCGGTGTCCATTATAAACACTTGGGCTTTAGCTCATGACTCCCTTGAGAGAACTCTAAAGTTTTCTCCTTTCACAGTCTGTTCAGCTCGTACATGACGATGATTTCGGCTCGTGTTTGGAACTTGCAACAAGTGTGATGGTTGAAATTAAAGTCATAAGAGCTGCGGCTTCCCTCCTTTTTGGTAGGCTGTGCCTTATTTATTGTGTAAATAGCTGTGTAAAAGAATGAGAGTGAAGCATCAAAGTACTTGAATAAATGTTCTAATGACACTGAAGTTTTTTTGTTTGTTTGTTTTAATTTAACCGTTTTTGTGAGGGGTGGTTGATTATGATTTCACTTTTCTAACTTTAGTTAGTGTGTAATGTTGCTGTTTGAGCACAAACAACATCTGCAAAGTCACAACGCTCAAAGTTCAAAGCAAAGGGAGATATTTGCTTTTAAAGAAATCGTTTTTTAAGGACTACAACAAACGGCTGGTAGAGACTACACGACATTCCTCATTTTTACATAATTTACATAAACCCGCCCCCCGAAACGCAATTTATAACATGAATTCATCAACTAACCATTCAGAAATGTCCTGTGGCTTCTACATGTTGTCACTTCTTCTTGAGTCTCTCCATTTTTGTCTGAATCCGGTTTGAACATAAAATTTTCAGTGCATGTCTGTGTGGGGTAAGATGACACAAGCTCTTGAAGCTCCGCCCCCTGTGCCGGGAGCAGCAGCTCATTTGCATTTAAAGGAACAGACACAAAACAGTGCTGTAAAATTTTTAACATGCTGTAAAAAAATATCTGTGGGGTATTTTGAGCCAAAACTTCACACACACACTCTGGGGACATCAGAGACTTATTTTACATCTTGTGAAAAGGGCATTATACCACCCCTTTAAGGTCTTTTCGAGTCACCTTTATTTGTATAGCGCTAAAATACAGATGTTTCAAAGCAGCTTTACAGTGAACGCAAACAGAGTTCAGTTCTGCAGTAAAGCAGCTCTAAAAAAATACAATAGTGTCATTCAGTTGAAAAAAAAATTATAACATTAAAAAGTAGAAATACGAAAGTCGAAATTATATCATAATGGTAAAATTATGACTTAAGTAGACAGAAAGGTAAAAATGATGATAGTAAGACATAATTGTGGCAAACATATACATTTAAAAAAGTATGAGATACTAACAAATTGAAATTAGTCGAAATTATTTCCAAAAGTTTAAATGAGGAATTATAAAAAAAAAAAAGAAAGTTTATCATAATTTTGACTGACAAAAAAACAAAAGCTTTGCCAGAGCACAAAACAGTTTTCTACACCGTTGCATTGGCTGAACAAAATAAATTAAAATAAAATATGGTCCAAATGTACAACCAAAGGAAGCATTATTGACTCAAAGCAACCAAAACAATTTTTTTTATAAAAACATTTTATAAAAATTCATAAAAGACAGAAATCCTCTTCACACCCTTAAAAATGTAAGCCTCTCTTGTGGTTATCATGGTAAATGTTTGTTAGGACAGTCATGTTCTAGGTTGTTAAAGTATTAAAAAGTAACCTCCAAAAAAACAAGGGCACTTTCAGCATTGATTAAAAATATAATTTATTTAAAAAATCCTTTACATACATTTTATACAGCGGACATATTAGTGTTTTTTGAATTGCTATTTTAATGAAGCTTTATTCTATGGATTCAATCCTCTCTGTACATGCAAGTCATAACAATGCACATTTGCCAGCGGTTCTGTCATTGTCCTGCACAGAAGCAAACGTTGCATAGTTGGCACAGCATTTACACCAGACAGAAACACTCAATGCACTGCGCTCTTCAACCTTAGGAGGGCTTTTCTGCTGCCTTGTTTTGCTCATTAATTTGGCTTTTATTTTCGCACAGATCCTCGCCGTGGATTGTGGGAAATGGCAGTTGGTTCGAGGCTTTTCCGCGTTGGTTGTGTGGCAGCGGCTGCAAGCAGTGGCACTGCAGATAGATCACAAATAATGAGCCCTGTGTTTCACATCACTGCGAGCACATTTACAAGCACACCAACACTCGCATCTACTGTAGTGTGACCAATTTATGCAGAAACATTAATGCATAAAATACGCCAGCTTCTTTACAAAGCGGTTGCATAGACCATCGTTAACTGTAGTGTAAACCATCTAATCCGGCTGTAAACACATCTAAGATGTCTGAGTTTATCTTTAGGTCTTAATAAAGACTTCGGGGATTTCCTGCAAATTATTGTATATTTTTACATGAAATCAGAACGACGCATTCCTGGTCCTAATGTAAGGAAGCCCATTGATGCCAAAAGAAAAAAACAAAAAAAAAACATGCTTTTGGTAAATCATAATTATAACCAAAAAATGCATAATTATAAAAAAAATAAAATAAAAAAAAAAGCCATATTGATGGCAGTCAAAATTATGACATGGCATAAATCATAAAAACATTATAATAAAAGAAGAAAATAAATTATAACATTAAACAAAGTTGAAATGTGACAGTCAAAATTTTAAGTCCTAATGATAAAAAGTCATAATTATGATAAAAGTAGAAATTATTATAGTAAGCCATAATTATGACAAGTTGAAATTATTACTTAAAATTTAAATTGAAAAAAAGTTACAATTATGAGATACTAAGTCATAATTATGATATGCATTGAAATTTTGATAAAATGTTTAAATAAAATTGATCATAATTTCATTAAAAAAAGAAGAAAAATGGAAATTAAAATGTGAAAAAACGCTGAAATATGATAGTCTAAACTATATGAGATAATAAGTCAAAATTATGATAAAATGTTTAAATAAAATTGATCATAATTTCATAAAAGAAAAATATAAAAAAATAAATGGATATTCAAATTTGAAAAAAATGTTTAAATATAACAGTCAAAACTATATGAGATAAAAAGTCAAAATTATAACAGCATAATTATGAGATAAAAGTAAAACAAATTACAACAGTTATAATAAAAGAAAAAAAGAAATTATAACAATAAAAAAGTTGAAATATAACACTTAAAATTGTCATAATAAAAATTAAAAGTTAGAATTATGACTAAAGTCATGATTATGACAGTCGAAATTGAGTTGAAATTATGATCAAATGTACATTTCTATTTTGAATCATGATTTTGACTGTCACAAAATAAAAAAATATGTAAAAAATAAAGAAAAGAAAAATAGAAATGAAAAGTTGAAATATGACTTAAAATTACAACACTAAATCATAATGAGATAAAAAGTCAAGATAAAAGTCAAAATGTTGACAAAACATCTTTATAACAAAACAAATATAATAAAATAAAATAGAAAAGAGGAAAAAACATTCTAACATTAAAAAGTTGAAATTCGACATTCTACTTACGATAAAAAGTCGTTATTACAGCAAAAGTAGAAATTATGATAGTATGGTCATAAATATATATATATATATATAAAAAAAACAAAAAAAAACAAGAAAAGTAGAAATCTGATTATAAATTATAACACTGTCAATTTCATTTTTCAATTTCATTTTTACTGTACATATTTTTTTTGTTTTTTTTTTGGCATAATTATAATTTACCAAAGCATCATTTGTTTTTCTTATGTGGCAGAAATGAGCTTCCATAGTATGGTGAATGATTTATCAGTCGAAATTATTCCCAAGAAAAAAAAAGTTCTCAGAATCTCCAATAGAACGTAATAACTTGCTCCACCTCTGAAACATCTTTTCTTTTGGCTGACATCATCAGACCCTCGAGACAATCCTTAAATGTCACAAGCTAATGTGCATGTAAATATGATCAGATAAACTCTCTACAGCAACACAGGCAAATATACTCCAACTTTTTCAATCATGTAAAGTGTTTTTCATGTACATATATATACGTTTATTCTAGAGAGAGTTCAGAGATCGTATTTCTAGTTTAAGTGTCTGGGTGACAGAGTGACATCTTTAATATTCACCAGAAACAAATGATTCCACCGTACTGGCAGTGTTCATAAGAAGAGCAAAGCAAATCATATCTCTTCTAACTGAACATTTTCTATTTCTGACTCATAATCAATGAGTAACCCACACATGATACACGTCCTTATATTAATCATAAAGTATGTTCTAATTGGCTGCGACTTCAAGCCTCTATGTATAATGCATTATAAAGGTATTCGCAATATCTTTTCATAAATAACTAACCAAAGTTAAAATTCAGATTCATTTTAAATCTGAAATGAGTTGTTTGTCAGGTGTTTTAATGCATTATACTTTCTAAAGGTGTAACAATGAATAGATAAGTATTATATAATGTATTATAACTGTGGTTACAATTATTCATGAGACCATACAGTACATAATTAATGCATTCAAAGTACTTTTATAGTGTTGGCTGTAATCCATTACTAAGTAATTAATTACTGTAATTTAATTACTTTTCCTTGGTAAAGAAAAGTAAGTGATTACTCTTATTTTTTTCAGTAATTTAATTAAAGTTACTTCTGATGTAATTGCATTAAATACTGCATAGACTATAGAACAATTCTATATAAAACAATAGTGGATTTAACATCAACATTTGATGTTAAAATGTATGTTTTTAATTTAACCCTTTACACACTTTGGTCAGTACATGGATAATGTATGCAATTTTATATTATATGCATTTGAAAGAATCAAAAGAGCCGTTTCATGTCTATTCTTGTATAGTTCAGCTGGTCGAGGTTGATGTGGGATTTAGAAAGTAATTAGTAATAAGTAATGCAATACTTTTTAGAGTACAATAAGTACAGTAATCTAATTACACTGTTGAAGATGTAATTAGTAGCTAGTAATTAATTACTTTTTTAGAGTAACTTACCCAACGCTGTTTTTATAATGCATTATATATAAAGGCTTCAATTAAAGTGTTACCAAATTTAACATAACCAAGCTTTTCACCAAAAGTTACTACAGTTATAGTTACTATAATAAACCTGTGGTAACTTGCTATTGGCCTTCACGGTCATAAAAGAAATGAAAATAAAACAAAGACTGATTTTATTTCATTACATCAATCCAGTAACAACAGCCCCTTTCACACATACAGTCTTTAATTGAAATAAATGTAAAAATGCATAAAAACACTAACTTGATGAGATTTATTCTTGGTTTTAATCAATAGAACATTACATAGTGTAAAAATACAAACTAGAATTGTATTTGGTTCATCTTTTTTATGTAACGTTTATTTAACCAGGAAAATTAAGTGTAATAGGGACATAAATTTACATTTGATATATATATATATATTAAAAAAGGGAGGACTTTCCCTCATTTTAAAACACCACTGATGAGCACATATGAAGTCCGAACGCGCTGACGTAATAAGTCTGCTTTGGGCCAATCATAATAATCATAATTATGATTGACCATATGGTGTGTTCACACCATTATGGAGACGACGCGATTACTCCGCGCGGTTTAGAGTTAAAGGTCATTCACCATGTCATTCTGGATTTTAGCGTTCGCTTGTACGGTTTCTCCGAATTGACCCTTCGCAGGGAGTTTGATTGACAGGCGATCTGACCAATCATAATCCGCCATTTTTGTCCGACAAAGCAGTCAGGAGAGTAAGTAGATTTACGTTGGAGGATTTGAACTTGAAAAACGGTGAGTACTGACGCCTTTCCACTGTTAAAACAACATTCCTTCTTATGTTCTTTCATGTTTATTTGATGCTATAAATGAACTAGAAGGAAGAGATGATCGGTTCACGAGCAGCTTTAACTGAAGCTCTACAGCGATCTGTGTCAGACACATTAAAGAGCCACAAAACGGTATTTATTGTTTCAATTTCTTTAAAAAATGACCAAATTTGAAAGATGAGACTGTTTCATATCAAAAGTAACCTGGTCTGTCCTGTCTGTCAGCGCGGCTGGCTTGTCGGACATAGCAACAGTAACTAAAGGGGGCGGGTCTTTGCGAATGGTCAATTGTCAATTGGCAATTTTTTTATATTACGGACGAAAGTTTCGGAGGCAGTGTGTAAACGTGATTGACAAAATGTGGTCATATTTATTTTTTAGCGTGTGAAAAATTTTGGACTCTGTGCAAGGACCTTATGTGTCGCTGCTTTTTAATAGTTTTTCTATGTACATATTAGTTAAATGGACATATTTAACTGTTGGCGCTGCGTTTTTGCAACTTTTTCATCGTGTGGCGATCCTACATCAAGATGTTGGGTCTGGCAACTCACCATAGACACGGCTCAATCCGAGGGGCGGGATAAACGGCTGTCTTTCAAATTCCCTCTGCACGCAATAGGACAGCGCTTCAACCAACCAGGGGTGCGTTTCCCGAAAGCATCGTTGGCCAACTATGGTCGCAAGTTCATCGCAATGTCCATTGAACTCTATTGGTAACGAGGGAACTTGCGACCATAGTTGGCTAACAATGCTTTCGGGAAACGCACCCCAGAGCGTTTTCCCAACAGCGGAGCTAGTTGATAGATTCAACTTTTGCCATATCTGGCCGGCAAAACTACGAACACATCTTCCTTTTTTTAAGAATGACTTAAGTGCCGTTCTATGCTCTTTTCTCAAAGAAAAACTTAACTCCAAGTCCTCCAGAGTCGCGGACAAAGCCGATTCGAAAGATGTTTGCCAGCAGCAGCCGTCATTCTTTGTTTTCAAGTGCAGGTAACCGTGGCAACTCTGTCGTCATTATGTTAAGCCCGCCCCCGCCTACTCTATACACGACGTGATTGGCCTGACCCAATTTAGGTTTTTGCAGCTCGAAAGTCAATGGAGAGTTGATAGACTGCCCTGGCTGCAAAATACATTTTGCTGCCGCTAGGGTGCGTCTAGATTTCTAGGCTACATTCAGTGGTATTTTGTTGCTGATGTGTGAACGGTCTCTTAACGGTAGAACGCCGTTGTTTGTGTGAACGGCATATTCGTGCATTTACCGGTAAAGTCATTCTGGTAATTTGACAAATTTACTGGGATTGCTGTGTGAAAAGGGCTATAATAACTGTTGTATCCATCACATTCTGGCAGAAACAATAGTCACCACCATGGGAAGGTTTTTTTTTGCTTTTTATACAAGGGATCAATTGACTCTTTTTTAAAATAATGCGTATAGTAGAGTGAAATGCATAAATGGTGAGTTGAAACATTGATGCACAACAGAAACAGCCCATGCAGAACACGTGACGCAGCAGAAGTCCGGCCACTGAAGATCATTACAGTGTGACGTAACATTGCATTCCAGAAAATCAAGGAGCAACTTCTGACATTATCCTCAAATCCCTGCAAGTGCTCGTCTGCACTTTTGTTCAACAAAGCAACACGTATATTTTACGTCTTCGGACACCTGCGTTACAAAAATAATACAATCCTAATCAGATCTGAATGTTAACCGGATTTTAAAGGCCACTTTAAGGTACTCTGTAGACACACTAAATACTGTATTCATGTCTCAAAATATTATATTACACGAGAGTGAGTAGTTTCTGCAACCACTAGATGGCACCACAAATTCCTGCAAAAACGACCACTGAAGGAGACGGGAGATGACGTGGGAGATTTCTGCACATGAGGACCCTGCGCGTGCAAACTCGAGGGTTTTCCAAAGATTTTGGTTGCCTAAAGTGTCTTGACCCTGTTCCTGGTTCACCTTTGACCCCCAGCCCTGCATTCAACCCCAAATCGGCAGCATCCGCGTAGACGGACAGCAGTACCGCACGTATCCATGGAAACTGAATAAGATGCGAAAGGTCACGGACTCTCCTCCGTACTCTGATGCTTTGACTGTCTCGGGTTTGATCGTTGTTTCAGCTCGATGAAAGTGGCAGCTCAACTTGAGCTCAATTATCCTCAGCTTAGACATCACCGCCATTGTAAGGGTCATTGTTCCTTCGCCATGGCAGCGATGCTGTTGTCATGACGACCCATCTCCTCCAGAACCGTGGCGAGCTGATTGAGGTTGCCGTGTGGGAAGTGTTGAGCCTCCCAGAGGTCCAGAATCACTCCGGTAGGGCTTGTCTTAGTCGCAAAGTAGTTGAGATACCTGTAGGGCGGGTGAGATGAAACACACACTGAGGTGGGCGGCGTGAGCACAACACATCACCACAGAGATATGTGTGCTAGAAGTTTTGATTTTAATGAACTAGGTTTTTTTATTTTCTTTTATAATCCAGTGAAATCTGGTTTGACTTTCTCTTTTTATGTGGAACTTGGACAAAAAACAGAAAATAACACAATAAAAAGTGATTTATCAATGACATGGAAATAAAAGATTATTTTGACTTCTAAAGCCACTGAATCAGACATATGATCAGCTAAAGAGAACTTTTTTTCCCCCAAAACAATATGGCTATACAATAATTATAATAATAATAAAAACTATATATATATATATATATATATATATGATAACTAATTCAATAAACAAATTTCTTTATTTTCTACTACAACAAAAATAATGATTATTATTAATTAAAATATTTATTATTTAAATGACAAATTAAATTAATAAAGAAATATATTACTATTGCAAATGCAATACTATTGCACTGCAAAATAAAAAAACAAACAATTATTTTATAATAATTATTATTATTATTAATCAACATATATTTTATTTTATTTAAATCAGAAAAAGGTCATAAATAAAGAAATGTAAATACAAGGAATGCAAAAAGTGCTGCGCGGGTCTCGTGATCTTTGGGTGTAGGGATGGTTCAGCTCATGAGAAAAAACAATCCAAGGCACTTGAGTAATTTGTTTTTAGAAAATATAAAAAGCCTTTATTTTTTCATGGCTTATGTATTTAAAAAAACAGATGAGCTAATGAGTCTTCATCAGGGTACACCCTGGAATCAGAGAATAAAGGCTTTTTATATTTTTCTAAAAACAAATTGAGTGCCTTGGATTGCTTTTTCTTATGAAATAAAGAAAAGTATTACTAGTGTAATAATACTACTGCACTGCAAATAAACAAGTATTTATTATTAATAATAATAATAATAATTACAATTGTAATTTTTTGTGTCTCAACCCCTTGCGACGCCTGATTTCAACTTATGACTGATAGCATTTCAGATAATCTACTAATACCAATATTTATGTCTGTTTTATTTCTTTGCTTTCAAATATTAAACCATTTGGTTTTTGTTTTGGTGGAAAACCATAGGCAAATCTTAAAGCAGTGATTTTAAACCTTTTTGACTTGAAGACACAATATTCAAAGGCCCCCCATACTGCAGAAATACTATGTCTATTAATTGCTTTATGTCTATTAAATGATGTACGCATCTGCCACAATAATGTATTGACTTGGAATGACCTTCTTTTCTCAGTAAATATTGATGCATGCCATTAATTTCAATTCATTTGATTAATTCATGGTAAAAATAGCCAACACACACCTGTGAGTGAATTCGATATTTCTATAAGGTGCTAAACCCCTTAATAACAGCTTGTTGCATTGTATTTGTTCATCACTTCATGTTTTCCCATCTTTCTCATGTGTGCATAAAGCAAATATATGTACCGTATGGCACAATCTCATCACATGGCCTATAACATCATCCAGTCCTAGAGATCCTGTTTTTCTCAAAGCTTAAACACACTACATGCAGTCTGAGTTGAATGTGTTTTGAACAGTTTGTTAAAGGTGCAGAAGCTCTGGAGATCTCGAGCCTGCGACTGATGAAGAACTTTTACTTTTAACATCTTTCTTTTTTTTCCCCAGGATCCTCCTCACTTTATCTCTCTACTTCCTGTCCCCTGTGAACTCAGACTCTCTCGTCTTCTGGCTCTTTCATGCCTGATGGTCCTCAGAGGTGAACAGCAAGCTCTCCACCTAAACTCTCTCTTTCTCTCTCTCTCTCTCTCTCTCTCTCTCTCTCTCTCTCTCTCTCGTTTGAAATGAGATCTCTCGTATTTTAAGCGTCCTGCAGTAACACCCCAGCCAGAACTCAAACCATAGGGGTCCTTCGCCTTTTTTTGCCTTTTCCCTCTAATTACGTGAGCTGTGGAGGTGCATAGAGAGGCTGGTGTTTGGAAAAGTTGATGTCAGAGAGAGTATATCTGTCTCTTGCTATTCTCCGGAAAGACCCGAAAGAACAACAGGAAATTTCTCGTTTGCTCCCCTGCTGTTTCTCTACCGTTAATTTTCTTCAAAGTCTCCTGTGAGATATCATTAGAGCAGATTTGTTTCTCTTCTATCGTTTTTTAAAATAAACATATACACTGCAGTCTCAGCACATTAATGATAAACAAATATTCATACTAGGTATGAGGTTATATAAAAACCTTGGCTTATTTATATAAATTAGCATAGCGCTTGCTGTGTTGCTGGGGAATTAGATGGTATATATATATATTTTTAAATTTTTTAGCATTTATAATTTATTTATTTAAAAAAAAAAAAAGCCCAGGAGTATGTCATCATATCCTGTTGCCCATATGCATTGCATGAAAGCTGGCATAGAAAATGTTTTAAATAAGATAAAAATAATCCCTAATATTATTTGCTTCCAATATCTATTAAACCACTTATAATTCAAATCCAATATTGGTATATACAGATATAGAAACTGATAACTGATATAGTACATTACAATTCAAATGTTTGACTTTTGTATTTTTTATTTCTATACCTTTATTCAGCATCAAGGATGCATTAACTTGATGAATTTATCAAACTTTCCACAAAAATATAACTGTTTTCAACATTGATAATAATAATAATAAATGTTCTGAAGGATCATGTGACACTGATGACTGGAGTAATGATGCTGAAAATCCAGCTTTGATCACAGGAATAAATTACAGTACATTCAAAAATATATTACACTAGAAAACAGTTACTTTAAAGTGTAATAATATTTCACAATATTACTGTTTTTACTGCATTTTTGATCAGATTGGCTAAACGCAGCCTTGGTGAGCAGAAGAGACTCAGAAGCGATTTTTTTTTTTAATAAACTCTGATGAAAACCGAATTGAAGGGCTGCATCATTGTGAGTGTGAATGGTTGCAGATGCAGTGTTGATGTGTGTAAACGTCACCTGTCCAGGTTGAGTTTGTGTGCCAGTATTCTCCAGTCGTTGCCGCGTGTGTGTGGGGCGTCCAGGCTGCTGCACAGTTTGGTTCTGACGCTGACGGGGATTCTGAACGCGCTCGGACCGGCCAGCACTGTGATACTGCTGCCCGGGTCCATCAGGGATGTGTCGATGCTCTGGACGTCCTGCAGAACACACACACACACACACACACACACACTCCTTCAAATAAATGAAGTGTTTTTGTGTTTCTCACAGCCACAATCACCCTTATCTGTAACTATCTAGGATGTCATTTAGCAGATGCCTTTACTTACACACACTGATTACAGGTTCAGTCCTGGAGTAACCTGAGATTAAAGTGTCCTGATCAAGAGCTGTGCTGATGGTTAATCGGTTAGCCTACTCTGAGCGGGAAAACAACCTTTCAATGATCAGACTTTATCCACGACAAACCTCAAGTTCCCTGATCCAAGCAGAGTTACTGAACTGTAAAGAGATCTGAACTACCGTGGTTCTAGTATGAGACTTGGACTCTTAGGATTTGAAGAAGTAAGCAACGACCCGGAACATCATCGATGAAATATAAGCAGGGCGTGACATTAATATCCACCAAATGCATGTGTATTTCAGCAGTCACTCCTACTAGCCACTTTGGCAGGTTGAATCTTATATAATATATAAATTTTTCAATTGCAGTCTTTTAAAAAAGGCATATGAAATAATAAACTAAGTGCAATGTAGTGTTGTCAAAAATTTGATTTTTCGATGCATACCGATACTGAAATATCCGAAACGCTTCCAATACAAATTGTCTGCAGAAAACACAAACTATACCAGCTTCTCTCTCTCTCTTATCTCTCCGACAGCGAGCGACACACAAACCCGCCTCTCATCATTTGCTAATTTCATGCTCCGGATGAATATTGTTGCTGTTTCAGGGCTTGAATTTCGGCGTGGGATTGCAATTTTACTCATTCCCGCAGATTCTGTGCTCAAACACCCAAAGTGCGGCACATAAAGCCGCATCTCAGTAATAAATTAAGTTCTTTTTCGCTGCTTATTGCGCTTAAACAGTCAAATATACACAAAATAATATCAAAATGCCGGTCTTGACGAGTATTCACGTATACACAGTCAGTTATGTTTTAAGTGAACGTAAACAGAAAGAAAATGCATGTGTAACAGTTTAATGGATCCGTGCGTCAGGTCTTAAAGTGACAGCAACCTAATATACCTGCCACATTATGAGATAATATTAAAGGGGTGGTATAATGCCCTTTTCACAAGATGTAAAATAAATCTCTGATGTCCCCAGAGTGTGTATGTGAAGTTTTAGCTCAAAATACCCCACAGATATTTTTATATAGCATTTTAAAGTTGTCACTTTTTGAGGGTGAGCAAAAACACACCATTTTTGTCTGTTCCTTTAAATGCAAATGAGCTGCTGCTCCCGGCACAGGGGGCGGAGCTTCAATAGCATGCACTCACACAGACATGCAATGTAAATTTCAAAAACTTTTAGCCTTTTATGTTCAAACCGGAGTCAGACAATGATGGAGAGACTCAAGAAGAAATGACAACATGTAGAGCAACAGGACATTTCTGAATGGTTAGTTGATGAATTTATGTAGCTTATGTGTAGTTATCTTCTAGTCATTGAATAGCATATTCTGTCTTGATAAGCTATAAATCGTGTCCCGGGGGCGGGGTTTATGAAATTCTAGGGTTTGGTGATGTCACTAACCCGAGAGGAAGCTTGTGTAGTCTCTACCAGCCGTTTGTTGTAGTCCTTAAAAAGCAATTTATTTAAAAGCAAATATCTCCCTTTGCTTTGAACTTTGAGCATTGTAACTTTGCAGATGTTGTTTATGCTCAAACAGCAACATTACACACTAACTAAAGTTAGAAAAGTGAAATCATAATCAACCACCCCTTTAAAAATATCAATATGGCAGTTTTTCCCTATAGTATCGATGTCAAAATTGTGGCCAGTGAAAATGCTGAGTGGCGAGTAACTTTGGAAAACCACTAGTCACAGTGACTGGTGAGCAAAAAAGTTCATGTCAAGCCCTGAATATAAGCATTCTTAATCTGAAGTGTAAATTTAAAATGCAGTTATAATCATGTGATGGCGAGTATTTGATCCTAACTCTGACAGTAATGAGTTTGAAATTCTTAAGAATAAACAGAGACTGATAACATTTCTGATCACTGACGTGTCTTGCAATAACGTGTGTTTGTTCATTTGAAAGGTTCGCTGCTCACGTCTCTTCATATGTAGAAAACAGCAGATTGAGAGAGGCAGAACTGGCGTCAGTCACCCCACAGAGTTCTGCTGCTCTTATGGTATTTATAAAAGCTCTCACAGAATCAAGGCTGTTTCACTGCTGGAGATATACTTTGCTTCTTGGAAATAATATCGACTGACATTTCGAATGCATTAAATTCCGAGTTGAAATCTCAATTGTGTGTGAGTGTGTGTGGAGGAGGCGCTTTAATTAAATGAGACTCATTCGTGATATTATTCGCAAAAAGCAACAGCATCAAATATGCTTCTGCTTTTGAACATCTATAAGAATAAAACTGGAGGATATGAAAGAAGTTCAGTCGCCTTGCATTTGAGTGACAGAGAATATCAAGTTTCCCACAAATCATCACTCTCGGCAAAAACATTCAAAGCTAAAGCCCAAAAAATCAGTGCAATGAAGTCACTAGTTTACCATTCTTTTTATTCTTATTGTATATATAGTTCAGTAAGATATTTAAAAAAATAAATAAATGAATACTTCAGCAAGGACACAATAAATTGATCAAAAGGGACAGTAAAGACATTTATTATGTCACAAAAGATTTTTGAACTTTTGAACTTTCTATTCATTAAAGAATCCTGATTTATTATTTTTTTTTTCACGGTTTCCACAAAAATATGAGATTGTTTTCAACATTGATAATAATCATAAATGTTTCTTGAGCAGCAAATCATCATATTAGAATGATTTCTGAAGGATCATGTGACACTGAAGACTGGAGTAATGATGCTGAAAATGCAGCTTTGATCACAGGAATAAATTACATTTTACAATATATTACAATAGAAAACAGTTATTTAAAATTAAAAAAAACATTTCACAATATTACTGTTTTTACTGTATTTAAAAAAATTCAATGCAGCCTTGATGAGCATAAGAAACTTCCTTTAAAAATATATTAAAAAAATATCAAACTTTTGAACAGTAGTGTATAATTTCGCACAAAAAAATACAATCGTAACGAGAAAAGCCACAGCCAGAAATGGGCGGAAAACTGAAGCCAGGTTTTAAAATCTGAATCAGGTAATAAAAACTTTTTATTACTATTGTACTAGTCTAATTTCTCAAGAAAATTAGCAAAAAGTTATGTGCAAAGCCACATAAAAAAATAAATAAAAAAAAACTAAATCCTGGTAGAATCATCCTAATTCAATTTAATTAAATATTATTGTACAAGTATAATAAAAATTTGCATCTTTGATATATAAAAAAAATCAATCTACTAGTTTAAAATGACAGGTGCATTGAACATCAGTCTGACAGAAGCTTCCGCGGCCCAGAAGGACTCAATTCATCGTAATGCATCCATCTATAATGTTAATGAATCTGCGCTGTTCTTAATTAGACACATCGATTACAGCCGAGGAGAGAAAAACACAGCGGCTTCGTGAAAACCCTTTGTGATGTATAGACAGACAAGTGAGGGTGTTAAGAGCAGCCCGTAAGATGGATTAAACAGATCCAGAGACACACACACACACACACAAACACACACGGGGAGTGATGGAAAGACCAGAGACAGCGTTTGTAGGCATCTTAGACACACAATGAACAATCTCAGTCGCAGAATGCACTGCAACGAGCTAAGACAATATCAAAAATATATTTATTTAAGAAATGAGCATTGCTGTGTTTGCTAGGGTTGTGTGATTGATGACCGCAGTGAAGACTGTACCTCACTCAGGGTGGTGTAGAGCTGGAAGATCTGACCTTCTCCTTCCACCTGTCTGACACACAGCTTACAGCACAGCTCACACACACACACACTCTGACGCTCCAGAGCGAAGGAGCAGTGCAGCCGCCGCACGGATCCGCTCCACACCTGAGAGAAACACAGCTCCTGTACACACACACACACATCACATCACATCACATCACATCACCTCTGTACATACTACTACTACTAATAATAACAAATGATATCAACTAATATTAAGTCATATTAAAATACTTTATATTAAATGTTATATAACTTAATCACTTAAATGCACCATTAAATATATTAAAGATTAAGTAATATTAAATTACTTTATTATCAAACTCTTTACCATATATCAGTATATATTTAATAAAAATAATAACAAATTATATATAAAAAAACTAAACAATAAAAGACTATTTTAAATGTTATAATAACTTAATCATGTACATTAAAATATTAAAATAATTAATACAAATAATATTAAAGTCTGTATATATATAATAGTAACAACAATAGTATTAATAAATTATACACAATGTTACATTTTATATAAATTATATTTATATAAAAATAAAATATATATTTAAATTCTATGAAATTCTATAAATTATATGAAACATTAAGTAATATTTTATGACAATTTTATATTAAAGTAAAATAAATAATTAAATAATTATAATCAACAAATATTAATACTGGCATCTGTATATATTTAATAATGATAATAATAATTCTACAATTATTATTAAATTCTAAACATTTATATTAAAGTCTAAATATTTTATAATAACGATAACAATAATAATTTTATTAAAATTAAGTAACATTAAATTATTTTATATTAAATGTTATATTAAATTACATGTTATATTATAATAAATACATAATTAACAAATATTAATATGGAAGTCTGTACATATTTTTGTAATAATAATAACAAAAAAATGCATTATATTATTATATTAATATTGAAGTCTGTTTACATTTTTTATAATAATAATAATAATAAATTATATTATTACGTAAAAAAATAAGTAATATTGAATTACTTTATATTTAATGTTATATTATATGAAATTACTTCTGTCATTCTTCCAGTAGATCTAGTATCTGACAATATCGTAAGCTAACTGAAAGTTAATGGTCTCTGTGCTCTATAAACAGACTTGACTTCACCTTAAGAACACGTTTATACAGTATTTCAGAAGATGACACAGATCTTTCTTCACCTGGTATTTGGTGAGTAGTTTGCTCTTCCACTGCGAGTGGATGTCATGTATGGACAGTCTCAGGTTGTGGTTGCTGTGACTGAAGTTCAGAGACTTTGGTTCATCGAGTAGTTTCCCGCCGATCTGTTTCTCGATCTGCAGCACCTCCTGTCCACACAAACACACACAGGACATTTACACTGCACCATTCGTACCGTAACACAATATGTAATCTAAAATGCATGTTTTTAATGTAACCTTCTCCCTTTACACACTTTGGTCAGTTGAAGAATCATTTATGCAGTTGTATATTGTTTATTTGAAAGAATTAAAAGAGCAGTTTCATGTCTGTCCTTGTATTGTTCGAGGTTGATATGAAATTTAGGTTAGCCAATCATTACCGAGACCATTTACATATAGTATAGAAGTTTGGGTAACACTTTATTTTACAGTGTCCTTGTTACATATGTTACATGTACTTACCATAGTAATAACAGTAAATTGTGCATAATTACATGCAACTAACCCTCAACCAAATCCTAATCCTACCTTAAATCTATGGTAAGTACATGTAGTTAATTAACATTACTCAGTAATTAAATGCATAATTACACTGTAACAATGTCACCTTAAAATAGTGTAACCGAAGTTTGTTACATAATAATAATAATAAATTGTATAAAAATAAGTCATATTAAATTATTTTATATTAAATGTTGTAAATCATTAAAATATTTAGTAAAGTACAAAATATAAAAAATAAAAATATCAATATTGATGTCTGCATATATTTAATAGTAATAATAATAATAATAATAATAATACATTATATAAAATGAAGTAATACTAAATTATTGTTAAATTTCATATTAATATAAAATTATGAAATCACTTAAATTAAAACATAAAAAGAAATATATCAATATTGAAATCTGTAATCTCGGACAACAGAGTTCATTTACATACAATACAGTTCCATAAAGACACAACAGCAGAAACGGTTTAATTCTAAAGGACAGAGAGGGTGGAAAATGACCAAGAGAAACGAAATGACTGTTTTTGGTGGTCTGACGCACTTTGAGTGTGTCCTGCGTGTCGTCGAGGCAGTAAACTCTGATGTGGTAGTCTACACCTGGTGTGACCACAGGCCCAAACACGGCCAGTTTGATTCGCTTAGCCGCTGACGGACAGATGCTCTGGCCAATCAGACAGTAGGATCCCAGAGTCTCGGTCAGGATGTGACAGGCCTCCTCTCCCAGCTGCACGTAACAGGACGTCGTGAAGTTCTCCTCTCCAACCACAACCACGTCCTGGACACACAACACACACTTCATTTACATCAGTGTCTCAGCAACACTGGATGGAGAAATCTACCATACACTTATAAGATAAACCTGTCTGTTTATCTATCTATCTATCTATCTATCTATCTATCTATCTATCTATCTATCTATCTATCTATCTATCTATCTATCTATCTATCTATCTATCTATCTATCTGTCTGTCTGTCTGTCTGTCTGTCTATCTATCTATCTATCTATCTATCTATCTATCTATCTATCTATCTATCTATCTATAATCATGACTGTCAGTGGATTAAAATTATTAATCTTAAAGTAATACAGTACATCTTATTAGTGATTAACCATATTCCGCAATGAAACAGAAATAATAAATACAAAAATGACAGAAAATTGACATGCATAACATTGCATAAAATTAATAATTTTTTCCTTATTTTAAAATGTAAAAGTAAAATGATCATCATGTATTTTATTTTTAGAATAATTTCATATTATTATTTCTTCTTTTGTTGTTTCTGACAGGTTTTCTACATCCCCACAACACAGGTTCTTCGGGACATTTGGTCCCCATAGAAATAAAACCTGTCCACACATGCATTGCGAGGGAATCCCGGCCCTGATAAAGGAAGCAGATTCCTCCAGATAAATACACCCCGTCCTTTTCCCCGCTTCACTCTTGCAATAATTGAATTTTGTGTTGTCTATTTGTAGAGCCCTGCCATGCACAGCAGGCCAATTTACCCTGCCTGCCTCCACTGATAGTTACATTTATTTTCCAGTCATGTTTCCCTCTCTCTGCAGGATAAGTAGTTTATTGAAATGGAGCGGCTCATCTCCTGAGTTTCCCTGACCTGATTCCTCTCGCTGTGATGCTTTCATTCAGCCACTGGCTGTCCTATTGGCCCGTATTCAAATTCCTCACCTCCCATTGGTCCTGCTGCGTGAGGCTCTTGAGGATGATTTGCCAGTCGTCCGAGTGGGCGTGCGAGCAGTGGTGTAGAGTGAGGATGACGGGACGGGTCAACAGGGCGCCCGCAGGACCACAGCTGACCACAGCGCTGAGAACCGCCTCCCCGTCACCGACCGCTGGCCTGAGGGAGACAGAGATATTAAACACATTAGCCTTGATCTCACTGAAATCTCTGTAGAAGGTACAGTAACACACACACAACGACAACCAGCACTGTTTGAAAGTTAATAATGAATTACTATACCAGTCAAAAGTTCGGAAAAAGTCAATTTGGTGCTCAATTATCATCGCAGCTCAATTATTAATAATGATACTCATTATTATCAATGTTGAAAACAAATATTTTTGTGGAAACTTTGATACATTTTTTGTAGGATTTTTTGATGAATAGAAAGTTCAAAAGAATTTATTTTAAATAGAAAACTTTTGTAACATTATAAATGTCGTTTTTGTATTAAAAGTATTAATTTCTTTATTTTTTATCTTACTGTATCTCAAACCTTTTAATAGTAGTGATTTAAATAAGCATTTAACACATTCATGCAATTTTTTTACGTGATGATATATAGTGTGTTGTGTATTTATAAC